>NW_005371230.1:4268344-4270514 GCF_000412655.1 Myotis brandtii | reverse complement strand
TAATTTTAACTTTTTGAGTTCATTTTCCTGCTTATGAATCAAAACTGTTCTTTAAAATATACATTTACCATGACAGCATACTTAAATCCTTAGGTGCTTGGTAACTGAGATAGTTACTATAAAGTATACAAAAAGGGTGCTTCATTGCCAAATGCAAAGATTTGAAATTGAATGTCAGTCCTCAACATTACATATGTGAGGGTAATTACTGTGCTGGAATATAATGAGACCCTCACTATGCCCACAATCAGCTACTAAAAATAGAGTTATCTCGCAGAATGAGGCAGGTGCTTGCTGCTCATTATAGAAATAGTTTTAAAGTTTTACAAACTCTTCACCTATAAAAATATAATTCATCTTTCCAGTTGTGAGCACCATTCAGAAGTAGTCCAAATGTTATTTATCAAAAGAATTTCTCTGCCTCTCTCTCCCCCAGCCTCCTTCTCCCATCGATTTCTGAAGGGAATGGGACGAAAACCCAGTGTAGCCACACAAGTAATACCAGGTAGAAAAGCAAAGGAACATTATTATAAACCGACTCCAGAATTATTTAACCTGAGATAAAGTGCCTTCCAGCTCTATGGGGTACCTATGAGAGTCTTCTTAAAAATCCCATTTATTGGATTGTTTTAAAAGATGAATTTTATAGTTTGAAAAGGGTTTCATCTGATCCTTGTCCTTTGCCAGCTCTCAAAATGCTGGAAGTGTTTCGCTTAAAGTTTCTAGAAAAATAGCTATGTATACAAAAGAAAAAAAAGTATTTATGAGTAATATAAGATAATGTTGCTAGAGAAGTAATTAGCATATATACAAAAAATGTACACCAAAATGTTGTTTACCTTTTTTTAACAACTAAATTTTTGAATGTTACTTTCAAATGATGAATCTTTTGATATGCCATACATTTCCCTAAATTTAGGCCAACATATTTTCCACTATAAACGTACTTAAGAAGAAAAAGGAGTTAAGAAGAAAATGGCTGTTTTAAAGTTTTATATAACGTGAAGGATTGCATTGTGCTCTTGCAGCTGCTTCGCTGGACACTTTTCTATGCTCTTGAACTTGCGGACAATACCTTCATAGATCTTGTAGCATCAACAACTGTCAAACATGTCATCCCATCAGAATGAAGAATGTGCTAGGTTAGTTTATAGAAGATTGTTGTGTTTTCACATTCTCTGAGGCCGCAGAGCCTGCCTGGAAGTGGACAACTGCATCATCGGTAATGCGGTTGTGAATCCCTTTTTCTTATTTCAGTGAATCAATGGCTGTCTTATATAGATTGTATAAAACATATTTTAGAAATCTTTATCCTGTCCTGCGAAATTAAATTTCTCTCCCGTCCTCCTATCCCTAGAGAAAGTGGAGATTGCGTGCCAGACAAATCCTGTTTGCTCTCAGAAGTGTCAAGTCGACATCTGTCCAGCTACCTGCACACCTTTGTCATATTGTGAGCCCCTCAACAGTGACAGAAAACACATTGATGGGAGATAGAGCACATTGCTCTTGAAACTGAAAGACAATTTGGTAAGAGACTTTATTTTGTTTTGTACTTTAAGGAAGAGAAAGAATTAAATTTACTGCTATTTAAAGTAGAAATATACAACTCCGGCGTGATTGCACATCTGTTAGCTGTAAGGGAAACTATAAATGTGCTGTTATTCCGGCCCTTAAATTGTTGCCATAAACTTCTAAAAACATCAAGCAAGTTTCCTTATTCCAGCTAGTTTAATTATACTGGCTTATTAAATAGGAGATGACAGAGGAGCAACATGACTTTTTAAAAAACACGATGATGTGTGATTTATTTTCAGCCATGTGTGGGCACTAGCCAAAGTTTAGAAAATGCTTATTAACTAATTACCTCCTACCATATGTTAATGGGGTATGATGGTATTCTCTCGAAATAATTACTCTTGTGCATTATGGCTTTAATTCTGCTGTTCTAAATGTGCTTATTTTTAATTTCTTAGCTTAAACAACAAATATACATATATATATATAATGCATAATATGCTAATTAGACTGGACGTCCTTCTGGACGAAGCAGGGGCTGCAAGGGAAGCCCAGGTCCCGGATGCCAGAGGGAAGCTGGTGTCGGTAGCTGGGGGAAGGAAGGCCTACTCTTGCACAAATTTCGTCCATTAGAAGGCATCAAATATATATAATA
>NW_005371230.1:4266398-4268318 GCF_000412655.1 Myotis brandtii | reverse complement strand
ATAATATAATTATAATATTATTAATGGCCTGGAATTATTGTAAGCATTAAATGAGTTAAAATCATTTTCCTTCATGGGAGAGAACACACAGAACCAGGAAAGACTGGGCTGCAGGGAACCCAGGACAAGTCTGGGAGCTCATCGCAAGAGCTCTCCTTTTTCTTTTAATATGTTTTTATTGATTTTTAGAGAGAGAATAGAGAGATGGAAACATCAATGAGAGAAAGGAACTTCCTAGATCCGCTGGCCCGCTTTCTCCCTGTGTAGAATGATTACTCATAAGTACTTAGAGGACTGGGGAAAAGTTGGAGATTTTGAACATGGTCAATTTCCACTGTAATTTTTTACTTCTAAAGTCCCTGAGTTAAGTATTAAAATAAAAAGACTTATGTTTACTTGTTTTTGTTTATAAAAACTCCCTTGAATCCCCAAGATGTCTGTTTCCAAGATCCCATGATAATTAAAATGAGGTGTTGTTTGATTGTTTTTTCCTCTATCTCCCTGTTTTCTTACTCTATTGTTTCCTTCATGTTCTGGAAATTAAAAAAAAGAAATAATTTATCTCCCACTATTTACATGATAGTGTCACATGGTCATATTTGAAACAACAAATTCTGTTGTTTTTGCTTTAAAATACTTGCTGGAAAAATATAGTCACTTATCAGATCAGGAAAATAATAAAATAATACAGTGATAATGATGCTCTGTCCATGCAGCAGGTACTGTTTTGACAATTAGACCCAATCTCATGTGAGACCCAGACTAACCCATATGCTCATTAGTCTCTTCCTATATCAGCCTCCCACTTTCACATTCCCCCCTAATCCTCCAACTTTCAGATTCCCCCTTATATCCTTCCCCTTTCACATTTCCCCCTAATCCTTCCACTTCACATTCCCCCCTAATCCTCTCACTTTCACATTTCCTCACTACATCCTTCCACTTTCACATTGCCCCCCTAATCCTTCCACTTTCACATGCCCCCCTTATAACCTTCCACTTTCACACGTTCCTCCCTATATCCCCAAGGTTTTCAATAGTATTTTGAGTCCAAATGCCACATTTTTGTGCTTACAAAGTCATGTCTTCTAAACTAATCAGAAGTCAACATATAAAACATGATGATAGAAGTACCTATGAGCAAAACTGGATTTGAAATTTTCAAATGACAGTTTTCAGTTAAATAAAACCCATTTTTAAGTTTACTTATTCATCAAAAGGAGTAATTATTTGCCAGGTGCTAGGAATATAGCAATTAACAAAATAGCAAACTCCCCACTTCTATGAAACTTGTATTTTGGTGGATGGTGAGAGGGGGGGATATAAAAATTAAAATAAATAAGTAAAACATATTATGTATTAGAAAGATACTCCCCCCCCAAAAAAAATAAACAAGTTAATCTGGACAAAGAATTGCAGATGGGCACTATTAGATAGACAGAGAGATAGACAGATAAATGAGGCCTTCTATCAGATCCGATTAAATATAGATCTGATAGAAGTGAGTGAACATGCCATGTGGACATTGGGGAATAAGAATTCCAGGCAGAGAGAGTAGCAAATCAAAGACCCTGAAACACGAGTGTATTTTCTGACCCAAGCTCTTCAAGGTCAGTGTGCCTCGAGTGGAGAGTGAGGAAGAGAGCAGCAGGAAATGAGGTCAGAGATGACCAGAGGCCATCCTATGCAAGACCTTCTAAATCATGTTGAATGCTTAGGATTTTAATCTCTGTAAAGATGGAGATTCATTTGAATGTTTTGAGCAGATGAGTGACGTGATCTGATTTTTATTTATTACTAGAGGCCCGGTGCACAAAATTTGTGCACAAGGGAAAGGGTACCTTCAGCCTAGCCTGCACCCTGTCCAATCTGGGACCCCTTGGGGGATGTCTGACTGCCGGTTTAGGCCTAAACCGGCAG
>NW_005371230.1:4259336-4266358 GCF_000412655.1 Myotis brandtii | reverse complement strand
GGGCCTAAACCGGCAGTCAGACATCCCTCTCACAATCCTGGACTGCTGGCTCCTAATCGCTTACCTGCCTGCCTGCCTAGTCTACTCTAAATGGCCCCCCTGCCAGCCTGATCGCCCCTCACTGTCTCTGTGTGCCAGCCTGATTGCCCCTAACTGTCCCCCGCTGCCAGCCTGGTCACCCCCAACTGCACCCCCCTGCCAGCCTGGTCACATCTTACTGCCCTCCCTGCCAGACTGGTCGCCCCCAACTGCCCCCCTTTGCCAGTCTGGTCACCCCACGCAGCCTGTTGTTCAGTCATTTGGTCGTCCCTCACTAACTCCCCTGCCAGCCTGGTCATAGGCAGCCATCTTGTGAGGGTGTGAGGGCTACTTTGCATATTACCTATTTATTATATAGGATTATGGGATAAGAGTTGTAGCATAGCAGCTAAGAGAATGGATTTTGGTACCATATTGTCTAGGTACCCACCTTGGACATTCACCAACTATGGGGTCTTGGTCAATTTGCTTAACCTTACTGTGGCTCATCTTTCTCATGAGTAAACTGGTGATGGTACTTATATTTACTTCACAGAAGTAAGTATTAAATGATTTAATATTTATAAAGCATGCAATAAAGAATATTATGTGTGTTAAAAAATAGTCAGTATGCCTGCTGAGCTTAAAAAAATGGACTGTGAGGATCAAAGGACAAAGATGTTACCAACTAGGAAGCTATGAAAGTAATCCATTTAAGATAAATGATGTTACCTTGAATTAGGGCTGTATACTGATGGTAGAGCCAATAAATGTGTTTAGCATAGATGCAAAGTATAAAAGATAAAGAGGGGGAAGGTTGAGTAGAAGGTTATTGGCTAAGTGACTGGAACTAGAAGTTAGCATCTATTAAAATGGAGAAGGCAATGAGGAGAAAAGGAAGTTTTGGGATTCAGTTGGACATTTTTTTAAGTCTGTTTAAATTTGTTTGCAAGATTGTTTTGATGGGGATTTAACTTTTAAAATTGAGTTTCCTTTTAGATATTCAAAGAGAGCTGTCCAAGATTGGTTAGATATATGAGTCTGGAATTCAGAGAAGAGTTTAGAGCTTCAGGCACATAGATCTGGGACTTGTCAGCCCAGCTACAGCTTAGAGAATTGATGAGGTTGCAGAGTGAGTGTAGGGAGAGCGGCAGACCCATGACTAAGTGCTCTACTATTTAGATGCCAGGGAGAGGAAGAAGACACATAAAGGAGAAGCAGGGGAATGTGGAGGCCTCTGAGCCAAGGGAAGACAGTAATTCCATAGGAAGGTGTGCCCATGTGTACATCTGTCCCTCACAGATCAAATCAGGCTGGGCCACAGGATTAACAACACACAGGTCACTGTTGACTTTGAATGGGGAAGAATTCCTAAAACTCATGAGCTCAAGGCAAATGTAAAGAAAGGAGATAGAAATAATTCATGCAGAAGATTCATTGGAGAAATATTTATGCAAAGATAGAAAGAAAAAAAATAGCTAAAGGCAGAAATGGACTAGAGAATATTTTATTTACAAACGAATAGTGTCATGGTTTTATGCTGTGAGCAAACAAGCAAGGAAGATTTTTTAATGATGAGGATGTGGAGAAAAGATGAAATAATTTCTGAAGTGAAATACTTCAGTAGGTCACATTTGCTAAATTTATTTAATTAACTAGAAGGCTGGTCAAGTAAACCCAGGCAATTGAATGGATATAGCCATGCATACAGAACTTGGAATTCACAATTATCCTTTAGGTAGGAATATTTTAAGATACATGCACAGTTAATGATCTCTTTTCTCTGGAAACCATTCCTCTCCAACCACAGCATCGTGCAGGTGGATCCCCCAGCATGGTTTTTAAACACGGGAAACTCTTCCCTTTGCTGGGGTTGATGAGCTCTCCATGGGACCTGGCGCAATACAGAACCGTAGGGTTCTCTCTCCCATCATTTGGAATTGCAATTGGGGGGACGGCAATGAGCTTTTCTCTGACCAAGTGTATCAATCGGTGTGTCAGGAAAACTGAAACTCTCCAGTGTTTTTTGACAAGGGAATGTTTAACAGAACAGGCTGGTTATTCAGATATCGGAAGACTGAAAGAGCAAAAAGCAAAACCCGGAGGTGACAGTGATATCCCCAACTCCACACAACAGATGCTGCCTCCAGAGCTGAGTTCCTAACTCCAGTGTTAGTCACTGGGAAGGAAGGACCACCAGTAAGACTGTGAACCCTGAAGCTGCCACCCACTGGAAATAGGGAAGAGAGGGTGCTACCAGAATCCAGGAGCCCCAAGAACATAAACCTCTGAGAAGGGCACCCCATCTCTGCTTCTCTGAAGAGGAAGAGCGTGTGTAGCTGGAACTCCCATCAGTTCAGAGCGTACCTGGGATACTAAAAGGATAGAAGGAGCCATAATAGCCCTCTGTTACCAAAGTGAAAGTGACCGGTTATGGAAATAAAAGTCCCTTCTCTCGTTCCCCTGTCTTCACTCTCCCACAGATTCTACACAGAACCCTAGGGCCACCCAGCAAGTGAGGCTGATGCATGCAATTTGTAGCCCCCTCTTTCTCCCCCGCCCCCCGTATCAGAAAGAAGAGAAAGCAAGGTGACCTTGGCAATGAAGGACAACAGATGAAATTACCAGGACAGCAGGTAACCTGAGGAGTGTGGGGATAAACACCCTTCACGCACGATGTGGAGGAAGAGAGGAGACAGATGTTGTCCTGCAGGGAGTGAGCAGGGCAACCGTGTCCTTTCCAAGCGGATAGGAACTCATGGAAATGTATTTCCCACTGGTTTCACATTCCTAAGTTCCAATCCCTGAGACCCAGCGAAATCCCTGCTCTTGGATTGTATAAGGCATTTTTATATTCTTATCAAGTTTCCCCCTTTAGTTTACCTAGCTGAAACATCCAGCAAAATATCTGTCACATATTACAAGCTCAAGTAATATTTACTGAGAAAGAAATCGGATGTTGTTTTCTGAAACTTGCCATCAACTGTTCTGTTACAATATTCTGTGTACTTGTGCTGTCCCATAGGGTAGGTACTAGCTACATATGGCAGCTAAGCATTTGAAGTGCTCCAAGTTAGGCACCAAATTTTAAATTTTATTTTATTTTAATGAATTAAATTTATGAAAATGGATACTTGAGTTATTTGTTGGAAAATGGTTAAGTATGATTGGAACAACTGGAGATGTGAATCTACTTTTTCAACTATCACTTTTGTGAAATCCACATACACCAGGTATTTTTGATGAAAATGATTCAGAGAGAGATACGAAAAAAAGAATGCGAACATATCTCATTAGAATTTTTATATTGATTCCATGTGGAAATAACAGTATTCTGGATATATTAAATTAAATAAATTATGTTACTACATTAATTTTACCTATCTATTTTTTATATTTTTAACGTGGCTACTGAAAAGTTTAAAGTTACCTGTATGGCTCATATTTCTATTATACATCATCTAGAGGCATAATCTGAGGCCCCTCCCTGACACACTGAACTTGGATCTGACTTTGCTTTTTAACAAGCTCTCCAGGTGATTTGTGTGAATAGTACATAGATTGAGAAGCACTGCTACTTTCATATTCGTTTTGTTTCAGTTCCTCTACAGCAAAGATCAAGTGCAATCTCTACTTCCTGTCTCACAACATGGCCGGGTGATGAAAATGAGGGCTTGCAATTCTCCGGAGGACGAGAGTTTGGTAAGTAGGGAAATTCGATCTGTTGAACACGGGAGCTGCGTTGAATAATGCAGTTTTCCCAGCTTGTTAACGTGAACAAACCGTGCCCTGCAGTTGTTAGTTCGTGAGCCGTCCAGGGGATTAGCACCGTGTATCCTAGCAGAGCCGAGCTCAGCAAGCTGCATGGGGACCTCGTGTCCGATGCCACTGCCTCTGAACGTTCCCCTTTGTCTCCTGCAGCCCAGTGATTTGTCTCGGGAAAATGTACCTGAAAGTTCTCCCTGATCTCTGTAAGTTTCACTTTTTCCTTTATGATCATCATTTTCAACTCTTCCTTATACCCTCTTCCATCAAATTACTCCCATTAATATTCCTAACACAAAGCCCCGTACTGATTGCTACCGTCTTCTATTTATCAGAGCTGCACCAGGCCTTTTGAACAGCACGGTACTATTATTAGAATGGTTATTATTTCTGTGCATTGTCTGATAAGCAGGCTCGAACCTTTTATTTGTCCTTGAGCCTTGAAAGGTTTAGTGTGTGACTTTTCAGTCCTCACGGTGTTACAGAAATCTTATATTGGGTGAGCAGAAATACCTGTATTCATTAGTTTCTTGTAAATTGTGATAACATTGGAAAACCAGAGACATTCTCTTAGGCTTTGAGTTTCAACGGTTAGGTGAAGGGAACACTTCCAAAGAAGACCGTGAAACCGGAGAGATGACTGCTGGAGGAAATAGGTTTTCAACTGTTCTCAATTTATTATTGATACTGTGCCTAATTCAAAAAAGGATCTGAGGCTGCATACAACAAAAGACACATTTTGAAATGGCCCATTAAAACAACTGAATGATAATTAAAGGAGTAGAGGAAAAGAAAAGGGGAAATATAGCTGTGCTAAAATATCTTGACTAATAGCTATTATTTTTGATCCATGAACATATCTAAGTTTACTGGCAGAATGGGCTAAATAGCCAAGATAGTATGATACGTAATATAATATTTAAAATATTTAAAAAGGTTATAAAGAGGACATGGAAAACCTCCCTGGGGATTCTATTAAAAAATCAGTCTCTCACAGTGAAAGGCTATTTATTCCGATACTGTTCATTAAATCCGAGTGCTCACTGTATTACAGTTCTGTGAAGCAGCTCTAAGAGGAACTGTGGAAACTGTGTGGGTGAGAGAAGAAATGCCACACCCATTCTGTGTCACACAATGAGCTGAGAGCCGGGGATGCGGTGACAGAGCAAGCACAGGGCGCCCTGGTCCTCAGGGGGACGGGGGAAGGAAAACACACATCAAACAAGGACTCAGAGAGCGAAGTTGAAAGATTTCAGGATGCTGCAAGAGCAGACATCAAGATATTTCATCCAAGAGTGAAGGTCAGAGAAACTTGCTGGAGGAAATGACATTCAAGCTAAGACCTAAAAATAAGTTAGAGCTCTTCAGCCGAAGGGAGCAACTTGTGTAAAGTTGAGAACTCAGAAGGAAGTGCGGTGGTGTGGAGGGTGAAGGTGAGCTGACTGGTGATGGAAGGCACAAGGGCTGAATTGAAAAGGCAGACGGAAAGCAGGGGCAGCGAAGATTTTACTCTTATTCTTAGGGACACTGGAAGGGAATGAAATAGTTTCTAAAGCAGGAGATATTCACATTAAAATATATATATTCTGCTAGAGTAGAAAGTAATTTCTATGGAAGCTTTACTGGACTGAAGATATCAGTTCTGAAGCTACTGAGGCTCAAATAGGAAACGGTGGGGGCTGGACTCAGGTAGAGATGATGAGAACTGAGGTGACAACAAACAGAAAGAGGGAGACCAAATGGATGGGACGCGGATGTGAATGCTTCAGGATCAGCCACATGGAAAGCGCACTGTGGTTTTCTATGTGGACAACTGAATGGACACAGGCGCTTGGTAACAGGCTGTGAGTTAATCACCCAACTTCTTCCCTAAAACCAGATCATGGTCCTAATTCTCTACACACATTGGCAGTTTTGTCTTGGAAATCTATCCGTCCCCTTCTATTAGAGATCCCATGAAGTAGTGGACATAATAACTCATGTGAAATATTTTTAGTTTATAAGAAACTCCAGCTTTCTAAATTACCATTATTCCCTGAGGAGCAAGGCGTCTAATTGAGATGAATTCTCAGATGTACTTTATAAGTATTGTAATTATTTTAAAACATATGGCAATAAAAACGTTATGACTCTTCAGTGTATTTTTATGTCTGATTATCATCCTACAGGTTCAAGTAGCATCACTCTTTGCTCTCATTTGTTTTGTCTTCTCCAAATAAAATTATCACTCAATGAGAAGAATATAGGTTTATAATAAAATATGTATAAATAGTTCATATCATAAACATGTACTGTTTAATATTTTAAAAATTTATAAAATGTTATTATAAATTTTAACTGCTGGATTTATTACTCACTTACCTAAAACTGCCGAACCAATTATCCAATTTGCAAATGGAAACTCACTCAATTAAATTAATTTGGCTCTTACTGCATAAGTTTTATGAGTGAATATAATGGTTGGCACATATTACCTAGAGGAGTTTTTAAGTAGTTCACAAAGGAATTTTCATATCTCTGCAAACAGAGAGATTAATTTTAAGATGTGACTCCTTTCATAAAATTTCATAAAAGACCCAAAGTATGATTGTGTTAATGATCCAACACATGATAATTTGATATTTTTAAAAAGTAATAAAAACAGGTGAGGTATTTGTAAGTTAGGGAGTACATAAATTCCTCCCAGATAGTTCAAAAGATATGCTAATGGAGAGATTACATACATATTTATAGAAAAGGTTAAAGGATCAAACAGGAAATAGTGAGACATACAGCCCTGACTGGTTTGGCTCAGTGGATAGAGGGGTCCCAGGTTTGATTCTGGTCAAGGGCACATGCCTGGGTTGCAGGCTTGATCCCCAGTAGGGGGTGTGTGAAAGGGCGAGGGCTATGCCCTCCATCTTGCCCCAGGGTAAGGGCTATGCCCTCCATCTTACCTTGGCCATGTGCTTGGCAAGGAGCTTCTTCCCGGAAGTCTAAGCCTCTGCTAGCCACACCCAGAACAAGACACCAACTTGCGCCTGGCCAATCGGCAGGGCCCACAGTCCTTTCTCCTCCCCTTACTCCAACCCCCCTATAAAACCCCTCTCCACACAGAGTGCTCTCTCTCTGCTTCCTGTCGCTGCGTCGGCAAGGTGGGGGAGCCGAGCTAGCTCGAATAAAGACTCTTATGCTTTTGCATCGGACCTGGCTGGCTCCCTGATGTGGTTTCTTGGGGATCCTGAAATCTGGGCATAACA
>NW_005371230.1:4242114-4259262 GCF_000412655.1 Myotis brandtii | reverse complement strand
TTCTTCTCTAAAATCAATATAAATATATTTTTTTAAAAAAATAGTGAGACATCTAGACTATCCAGGGCAGGAAGCTGTTATAGCTCTTTGGGGCTAAGAGACAAGAGAAGGAAAATTATTATTTAATCTTAATAAGAACAGGTACAACAGAGGATTATATTAGATGTCAGCCAGGCTTCTTCAGACATATATATCCATATCTAAATCTAAATCTAAATCTATATCTATATCTATATCGATTCATTTTAAGGAATTAGTCCATGTTATTGTGGAGGATTGGTGAGTTTAAAATCTAATGGGTAGTTTGGCGGACAAGAGACTCAGGAGAGAATCACAGTCCAAATCTGAAGGCTCTGTGCTAGCAGAATTGCTTCTTGCTGGTGGGAGGTCAAGATTTGATGATGACACTGATGTTGCAACCACTAAATTATATTTTACACCTGATCTTTTGTCATATCTGTCCTGCAAATATAAGAACCAACATGGATCATTTTCCAGGTCACCGTAGAAGTTTTCTGGTCCACTAAGCACTTAAGTTAGAGATTTCAAGACCCATTTTGTTGTTGTTATTGTTGTTCTTTTGAAAACTCTATAGGGAATTCAGGGTATTTACAACTCACAGTATTTAAAATCTAAAATGCAACAAAATACATAGGCATTTGTTCTACAAACGCTCTCCCTTCTGCTTCATGACATAGATAATTTGAATAATTATAATAATGCCCGCCAAGGGTACCAGTGCCATTTATTTATTCACCAGCCCAGGACTGAAGGTGACCTTGAGGGCTATTTCTGGAAAAGAGCACTGTCAGTTAGAGTCCTACAGAAAACAGAACTGACCCCACATGGTTCCAATAAAAATAAATAAATAAGTAAAGGGAGGATACACGCAATTGCAGGAAGAATTAATTTACCAAACCAGAGTCATAGAGGCAGGGCCCTAAGAGAGTATCAATTGCATGAAGCTGTTAGCAACTCCAGAAATCTATAATAATAAAAATGTAATATGCTAATTAGACCGGACGTCCTTCTGGACAACCTTCTGGACGGAGCCAGGGCTGCAAGGGAAGCCCAGGTCCCAGGTGCCAGTGGGAAACCAGTGCTGGCAGCCGGGGGAAGGAAGGCCTACTCTTGCACTAATTTTGTGCATCAGGCCTCTAGTAAAGAAATAAAGAAATAAAAAAGAGATAGTGTTGCCAGAGGCCAGTGAGAAATGAGAACCCCAGGAGGTTCTACCTAGAGTTTCTTGTTGTCTTAGAGGGTATTAAGCCCAGAATAAGCCAATGAAAACCCCTACCCTCTGATTGTCTGTTAATGACTCCCATTAACAAATTATGCAGAAGCCAACTGAGGACAGAGGAGGGATAAGGAAGGAGGAGAGAGCTCTAGGAGAGCAAAGGGACCATGCCTAGCAAATATCATATCAGCTGTATATATTGCTATCTTGATAAATCAAGTTAATAATGATGAAATATTGTCAGATGTCTATTAATAGTAAATAAAATTAGCATATTCAATCTGAAGCACGCCTGTGTATTTAGAGATAGCAAGAAAACAGCCATTATACATAAACCAGGAGTCGTCAGAGAGGAAGGAACAGGACAGGAAGTAGGAGAGCATGGGTTGTGGGTAGGGAGGAGGAACATCCTGATGGGCAGAGGGGAACTCAGGAGAGGAACCGGGCAGAGGTGGTAAATGACATAGAACTGGCAGGGAATGGAAGCTCTCCGTCTTCATTGTGTCTGACCCATGAGGGCAGTGTCCAGTACAGTGCCACCTATTGGATTTATTTTCATGTAGTAAAATATAATTTCACAGGAAGAGAAATATATGTAATAAGTGAAATATACTGCTGTTGTTTTCAAAACATGCTAAAGTTTAAGATTTCAGTACCAAGCCTTGTACTTCACTGTTAAAATTAGGTGTTTGCTGGTAAAAAATCACACTTCCATCATTATTACATGACATTCCAATTCTCCCACATTCCCAGAACTGTTCAAATCAAAGTTGAAGCAACTTCCCAGGGCTTCCAGTTTTCTAGCTATCACCTAGCCACTGGCTATAGTGGAATAGTATAATTCCTTGTTCTACACTGTTTAAGTCTCCACAACTATGATGTTTATGTCTGAAAGAAAATTGTCAAAACCAGGTCATGGCTACTAATTCATTAATAAAATGTGTCACTATTCAACCATTACCATCGTGTACTAGTATAATTATATGTGTCAACTTGACCAGACCAAAAGCTGCCAAGAGAGCTGGACAGACACTATTTCTAGTTATGGATGTGAGTGGGGGAGGTTTCCAGAGAGGAGTACTTGAATAGGTAAGCTGAGTGTGTCAGGTGGCCCGTTCCAGTGGGAATGGGCATGAGCCCATCTGTTGAGGGCCCGAAGGTCACATACAGGCAGAGAAAGGGTGAGTTTGCTCTTTGTGCTTTAGGTAGGACACCCACCTTCCCCTGCCTTCAGACACTGGCATCCCTGGTTTTATGGCCTTAAATTCAGATGGGGACTTCCGTCACTGGGCTCCCTGGACTCAGACTGAATTACACCACCAGCTTTCCAGATTCAACCTCAAGGCAGCAGTGTGCTACTTCTCAGCCTCCACTCTATTTCATGAGTCAACTTCAATAATAAATCTCCTCATATAGATATTAGATAGATAGATAGATGATAGATAGATAGATAGATAGATAGATAGATAGATAGATAGATATAGATGATAGATAGGTTGATAGACAGATAGATAGATAAATAGATAGATGATAGATAGATAGAGAGATAGATAGATAGATTGATAGATAGATAGATGCCAGATAGAAAGATGATAGATACTAGTAGAGAGATGACAGGTAAATATTCTATCAGTTTTGTTTTCCTGGAGAATCCTGACTAATACAATCACATACTACCTAATACTAACATATTTACTATGCTGTCATGGCAGTGGAAAATATAATGGCGTATTGCATATACAAAATACAAAATCTGAATTTAAGCTTTTACAAAAACCACTAAATCCATAAAGGCAAAGGAAGTGTTAAAGAACTGATATAATTACACTCAAAATCATTGACAATGAATATTTATATGGAAAAGTGAGATCACTTAAAGTATTTTATTTTCTCAAATGTAATATTATTCTTGTAAAAATCGTATTTAGCACAAAGTGAACTATTGTGTTCTTTTTAAAAATTATTGCTTTATACGTCTGATTATCTGAAAGAAGGGAGAAAATTGTTATTAGGTCCCAAAGTATATTTTGTCAATAATTATATCACTTCACTAATTACCTTTAGAAATAAGAGGCATCAATGATACTGAAAGATATTTTAATACCGTATTAAAGCAAGTTGTAAAGTTCTTAAGTGGAAAAGTCATAATTTAAACTCAAAGTTTTTTATGGCAAGGTTTAATTTATCTTTTTATATTGATACATTTTTACTAATTGACAATGTTTTTTATTTCAATAATATTAATACACATTCAATTGCCAATTGTTTTATCCCACTTTCACATCTATTTTGTAGAAAAAAGTCCAAATATTTGACTCTGCTTTTACATGATTATAAGTTAACTTGTTACAATTAATATAATGAAAGAACAGGAAGAAATAAGACTTTGTTTTTTACATATTTCAGAGCTATTACAACTAGCTACAAAATTAGTTTGACTTGAAATTTGTAATTAGTTCCCTTTGTAATATACAAATGTAATTGTTTTATTACTCAAAATATTAGTTAAAAGCTCAACTAATTGCCTAACTGGTAAATGTGTTTTGAGCATAATGTGGTCACATTTTGTCTAACACTATTTATAATTTAAAAACAATGTCCTCAAGGAACTTACAATAAAGTTTGATAACATATTCACATATGACAAAAATTAGACAACAAAATATAATGTTATTTAAGGCTAAATATACAAATTGTTAAATTATCTTGTTTTTACTGAAAAATGTGTAAGTTCCTTTGATAAAAAGTTTTTATTGTACTATTAATTGTAATGGTAATTTATCATCTAAATTTTATCTTCTTTTGCAAAAAAAAAAGTAACTAGAGAGTAGATTTGTCTTAAAGTATGAAACTTGGCAAATGATAGTTTTTCAAAGCAAGTTGTCCCTAAAGACAAATACTAATTATGAGTTAATCAACAACTGGAGTTTGTTTCTATTCTAAAACAAGTATATCTAGTCATAATATAAAAGGTAATTATATCCCACAGAACTATCCATATGTCCTTCTGGCATTTACAGGCTTAGAAAAATTAATGAAACAACCAATAATCTAATGAATAAAATGCATAAATAACTGCATTGCAAAATGTTGACAAATGCAAATTTGTGTAGTCACGGCTAGAAATTGGCATGTGACAGAGCCATCAATATTAAATGCCAGGAGCTCACTACAAAAAGGGCTCAAGATATTTAACTCTAGGCATATTTAGTTTTCTAATTTAGCCAAATTTCAACACATGTTTGAGACTCTCATAATAGAGGAACATTCAGCTCTATGTTTTGACATCCAAGCTGGCATATCTGAAAGTCAAGCTCCAAAACCTACAATAGAGAAAGAAAGGCTAGAGAATCACTTTTTCTTCATTTTTGTGAAAGATGTTTAATGGCCTTGATGTGAATCCAGCTCAAAAATGTTACTGGCACAAAATAGCACAAATTATCCAGGTTTCTTTTGCCAAAGCCCCATGAAAACTGAAACTATTTTCCAGATCTTTTTTTCAATTTTGTAAATGGTGAGTTTAATGATCCCAATGCTCTGCATGACTTTGGCAATGAGATGTTGATACAAAACAATAATATAAAAATAACAAATTAAACCACAGGTTCTTGCTGTCCTGATCTTCATCTACATTTGTAAAATCTGTTTTTTGGAGGAAAACAGATATTAAACTCATTAAAATGAAAACCTCGTGTAAAATGAATCGCTTGACTGAATTGCAATGAAGCTGTTTACTTTTTATACCCTATCATGGACACAGAAATACTTCTGTGTATCACTTAGGCATTTAAATTTTAGATAGGCAAAGTATCCTTCCAAAATATGAGTATTATTGTTTTCTTTTTTTATTTTAACCTTTAAAAAATTTTTAAATTATAGTTGACATACATTATTATATTAGTTTCAGGTGTAGACCCAGTGACTAGACATTATATAACTTACTAAGTGGTCATTCCAATAAATATCATACCCACCTGATACCATACATACTTATTAGAATACTAGTGACCCAGTGCATGAATTTGTGCACATTGAAAGGAAATTAATTAGAAGGTGCCAGAGGGGCAGTGATTAGACATTATATACCTTACTAAGTGGTCATTCCAATAAATATCATACCCACCTGATACCATACATACTTATTAGAATACTAGTGACCCAGTGCATGAATTTGTGCACATTGAAAGGAAATTAATTAGAAGGTGGCCAGAGGGGCAGAACTGGGCAAGACAGGCTGGACATGCCCTGGAGCCAACCTCCTGCGGTCCCTCCCCAGCCCGGCTGCACCTGGGCAACGCTGTGGTTAGAGGGGTGTCTGCAGAATTAGTGGGGTCCCTCTGGCAGGTGGGGTCCCTCGGCCTGGACTGCGGGGATTGGGCTGAAACCAGCTCTCTGACATCCCCTGAGGGATCCCAGAGTGCGAGAGGGCACTCTGCAAAGTTGCTATCATACAGGGTGTGCAATGCAAATGCAAGTGTGCAGTAAACTAGATTCGGGGCCCACCGTGCCCGTGCAACAACATAACCCATGGCCAAAGGTGGAATTGTGCAGCCCCATGAGGAACTGGGCTCCCTCCTCTCTGGTTTTAGGGTAAGTCACCCGAGAACCTAATGCAAATGCAAGTGTGCAGTAAACCAGATTCGGGGCCCACTGTGCCCCTGCAACAACATAATCTATGGCCGAAGGTGGCATTGAGTGTCTGCCCTCTGGTGGTCAGTGCATGTCATGACTACTGGTCGGATGGACACTTAGCCTTTAATTTACATACTAGTGGACTGGTGCATGAATTTGTGCACATTGAAAGGAAATTAATTAGAAGAAATATTTTAATATCCTTCAAATTTATTTTTATTTATAGAAAAGTTGCAAGTACAATACAAAAAAGTTTATTCTTGCACTCCTACATTGATATATAATATTACTACCAGTTAATCCTTGGACCCTATTCAAATTTTACCAATTGCCCTAATAGTGTCCTCAATATGAATTCAATTCAGGGTCATGTGTCACCTTTTGTTGTTATATCTTTTTAGTTTCCTTTAGTCTGAAACATTTCCTCAGGCTTTCTTTGACTTCATGACATTGACATGTTTAAAGATTACAGACCAATTATAGTAGGATGTCTCTCAATTTAGTTTATCTAATGTTCTCTCATAATTAGAATCCGCTTATGCATTGTTTTTTTCATGAATATCTCAGTAATAATGCTGTTTTATTTTCATTGCTTCCTATCAAATGGTACATGATTTCAATTCGTCCCATGGCTGATGATATTAACTTTGCTCACTTTATTAAGGTGGTATACCCCAGGATTCTCCACCATAAAGTTATTCTTTTTCCCTGTGTAATTAAGAAATGCTTTGTGGGGTAGGCAGTACTTTGCATTATGTAACTACTCATTCTTTGTCATACTTTTAATTGATTCATTAGTTAATTTTTCTCAGTATGGTCTTGTGATTTCCTATTATATTCAACTGGAGGCCTGATGCATGACATTCGTGCACTAGGGGAGGGGCCCCTCAGCTTGGCCTGTGCCTCTCGCAGTTCTGGAGCTCTCGGGGGATGTCTGACTGATGGCTTAGGCCCCCATCCCCTCAACCCTCCTCACATCTGGCAACCATCAAAATGTTCTGTGTATCTATGAGTCTATTTCTGTTTTGTTTGCCTTTTTTTAATTTTGATTTTTAGATACAATTGTTGATAGATATGTTTTTATTGCCATTTTACTATTCACATATTTTTAATCTTTTTCTTTTTCTTCTTAAAGAAGACCCTTTAACATTTTATGTAATACTGGTTTGGTGGTGATGAACTCCTTTAGATTTTTCTTGCCTGGAAAGTACATTATTTGTTCTTTGATTCTAAATGATAGCTTTGCTGGATAAAGTAATCTTGGTTGTAGGTCCTCACTTTTCATTACTTTGAATATTTCCTGCCACTCCCTTCTGGCCTACAAAGTTTCTGTTAAGAAATCAGCTGACAGTATGTGTGCTCCCTTGTAGTGTTTTTCTCTTGCTGCTTTTAAGATTCTCTCTTTGTCTTTAATCTTTGGCATTTTAATTACCATGTGTCTTGATATGGGTCTCTTTGGGTCCCTTTTGTTTGGTACTCTAAGCACTTCCTGGACTTGTATGTCTATTTTCTTCACCAGGTTATGGAAGTATTTTGGCATTATTTTTTCAAATAGGTTATAAGTTTCTTGCTCTCTCTTCTTCTTCTTCTTGCTCCCCCATTATGTGAATATTGGTAAGCTTGAAGTGATCCCAGAAGTTCCTTACACTATCTTTATATTTTTGGATTCTTTTTTCTTTTTGCCATTTGATTAGGTATTTTTTGCTTTCTTATATTTCAAATTGCTGATTTGATTCTTGGCATCATTTACTCTACTGTTGATTCCCTGTAAATTCTTCATTTCAGCTAGTGTATTCTTCATTTCTGACTTTTTTTATGGTTTCTGTGTCCTTTTTCATACTGTGGAAGCTCTCCCTAAGTTCCTTGACCATCCTCATAACCATTGTTTTGAACTCTATATCTGGTTGTTTGGTGCCTCCATTTCATTTAGTTCTTTTTTTCTGGAGATTTCGCCTGTTCTTTCATTTAGGACCTGTTTCTTAGTCTTCACATTTTGACAGTTTCCCTAGGTTTGTTTTCATATATTAGATAGAGCTGTTACATATCCTTGGTAGAAATATGCCCCCCAGCTCTTTGCCAGACAACCCAGTTCCTCCTCAGCAATGGAGTTTAGAGGAAGTGAGTCTGAGTAAGTCTGTGTATGGCCCTTTAAGAGGAACTTCCTGGGACTCCAGCAGCACTCTGTCTCCCTCAGCACAATCCCCACTGGCTTTCACAGCCAGAAGTTATGGGGACTTCTCCTCCTGACACTTGAACCCTGGCCTTGGTGGTCTTGTGTGGGGTTGGGATCTCTCACTCCTCAAGGCAACCTTTGCAGCCAAGATCTCCCTCCTGATTTTAAACTGCCACAAGCTTGTCCCATGTCTCTGTCCCTCCTACCAGATTCAATGTGGCTTCTCTAATTCCCTAGTTTAGGACTTCCATTCAGCCAGACTCCAGGCAGTTCTGAATGATGGCTGCTCTGTACTTTAGTTCTATTTTTTATGTGGTTGTGAGAGAATTTGAGGACCACATTTACCTATGCCACCATCTTGACCAGAAGTCCCTATTACTTTATCTCATATCAATAAAAATAAAATACCCACAACTTCCGTTTTCAACAATTCATCTTTAATTTATGTTTTCTAAATTCCAAATAAACTTGCCAGAGGTAAAATCTAATAAATAAAAGGTACTCATAATTAGATCTTTGTTACCAAAATTACCAAGTTCACTTGATCACCAACTTTCTTTTTTTTCATCTTCTATTGGCACAACACACGTCCAATATATCACCAGAGGAGGCCCTATCCAAACGCTTGTTTCTATGAGCCAGAGAAAGAAAACTGTAAGTAGCATATGCCTTTTCAACAGAGACATAAGCTATTTGATTTTATTTCCATAAATTCCCATAAATTCTAGAGAAAATAAGTTGTTTTAAAAGCATGTTTATGAATATTTTTCATGCTACTTAGGGTACCATGATAAATATGTCTGATTTAAACTAAAATCTAGAGTTGTTTTGATTTCTGCAGTTCAATTTTTATTTCCTCCTTACTCAGAATAGTAATGGCTACAATTAAAAATCTTTATGCATAGCTAATTAACCATAAATGTTACCTCCCACTAGAGACTGGTATATAGAAAAAGTATAGGATAAATGAGTTGCTTGAAATGTCTCTTTTGGAGAGCTTGCAGTGTGTGTGAATCATGATAAAGAATTCAGGAGTAGTGATAACAAATGACATGGGCTGATAACATTCTGAAGCATTTTAAAATTTATCTTTAAACATCAAATGTTAAAAACAGAAAGCATCCATTATGTATAGCAAACACACATGTGCAATTTATTTAAATTCTGATTCAATTCAATGGTTTGCTTTTGAAGTTTGGGAATTTAAAAAAATGCTAAAAGATTACAACTCACATGTGCACATATATGATATGTATTTTATATGTATTTATCCACACATGAGTTTTTGACAGAACATATACTAATATTCTTCTAAATTCTAATGTGTGAGAATTGTGAATTAGAATGATTTAATAATATGAAACTCTTTATCTTAAGATTTATAATATACGAATAATCCCAGCTCTTTGGAGGCATATTCTGATTGTGCAATATCAATTTAGCTTTCGCTTTGCTAATACGTCTCCTTTCTGATCATTTGTACACTGTTATTTTCTCTCTTTCTTTGGGAATCTCTACTCTCTTGGAGCTCCAGCTTTCATTTATGAGAGAAGGACTCCAGTTGAATTTCTCAGAATATAGTTTTACATAATAGTGTTGCATTTTCTTTCTTTCTTTCTCTTTTTTAAAAAAGCCAGTTTATTTTTGGACTGGTTTCTCCAGCTGTACTGTGTGTCTTTTTGTGCATCATTTATTACTATTGAGAAAAAGGGGATATTGTAAGAGCCAAACCTTTTTTGAGATACACTGATGAGGTATAATTAAGATTCTGTGAGCATGTTTGCCACTGCATAACATGAATATCACTAGCTGATTTTATAAATTAATTTTTAAATAATTATTTAGGATTGTATGGCATATCCAAAGTCTGACTTTAGATTTGAGAGCTTCATAGTTGTTTTTAAAAGGAAGGAAGGCATCCCACAATTAGGGGAAAACTGAGGTAAAATACAAAACATATCTGATTTTCATCTTTGAGAGACATGCAAAATAAATTGCTGTTTCCATTATTTTCTGCACTACAACAGGTAAGTGCTGATTTTTGATAACACTACTTTTCTAATCGCTACTCTATGCATCACTTCCTGTTTTATGGCAACACTCAGCTATTTATTGTAAATAATATGGAATTCTCATGAATAACACTAGTGAGGCACTAGCTTACAGTAAGTGAGAATGTGCCTGGCTGCTCAGGGCACCATCTTGCTTGGACAAGAACACATGAGCATTACATCAGAAAGATCATACACCATGACCAAGTAGGATTTATCCCCAGGGCTCAAGGATGGTACAATATCCGCAAATCAATAAATGTGATACATCACATAAACAAATTGAGAGATAAAAATCACATAATCATATCAATTGATGCAGAAAAGTCATTTGACAAAAATCCAACACCCTTTCTTGATAAAAACCCTCAGCAAAGTGGGACTAGAGGGATCATACCTCAACATAATAAAAGCCCTATATGACAAACCTACAGCCAACATCATACTCAATGGGCCCGCAGGCCTCTGGGATGAACTCCCATGCAGGAGGGTGAGGACCTGTCATGTGACAATCAGGAATTGTAAATAACTTGCTGAGCTACTCTCTGGGTCAGGTGAAATTCTTTATGTAGTTGCCTCCAATCTTGGTGGAACAATTGATGAGATTGATGGGCTTCTAGTGAAGCAGCGGTCATCACCAGGCGGTCTGCTTGATCATTGCCTTGTACCAGCGTCCAGGAAGGGGACTGTGGGACCTGATATTGTTGTGGGTTGGCTCAGCGAGATAGACCACCGACTCAGAATTTAAATTTAAGAGCCTTTATTAAGCTAGCCAGCTGACCACAGCCCGCACCTTCCCCCTCTGGGAAGGTTTGCAGCATGTGGCCCCGACCAAGGGTGCAGCAAGATCTTTTATTGCCAACTACACAGTGTTAGAAAAAATAGAAAAAACCAACTACAAAGCGGTTCATTAGCCGTTCCTGGTACTGGCAGGGTAAAAAGTTTACGTAAAATTTACGAGCAGGGTCATACCTGGCTGGGTTCAATCATAACACATTGCTTTTCTAGTGAGATAATTAGCAATTTTTCTCTCCCATGGTCCCTGTCCTTGACACAATCGGTAACTTTTTCCAGGCCGCAGTCCCTCCCCCCAACACATTCAGTAAGTTTCTCATGTTTCATTTCCTCCCCCTAGCACAGGATCCATGAGGTAGCTGGGTTCACTCTGGTCTTGCCAGTGTTTCTGTTTGTATGGAAAGTCAGAAACCTTCTAGGAGAGGTGAGATCTTTAAGTCGGACTTGTTGGGCAGGTCATTGAGGTGACAGGGAGGTGTGGGACCTGAATTGGGACATGGGGACACCATGCTGTCAAAGGAGGCAAGAACATACAATGGAGTCAAGATAGTCTCTTCAATAAATGGTGTTGGGAAAATTGGACAGATACATGCAAAAAAAATGAAACTAGACCACCAACTTACTCCATTCACAAAAATAAACTCAAAATGGATAAAAGACTTGAAAATAAGATGGGAAACCATAAAAATCTTAGAGGAATCCACAGGCAACAAAATCTCAGACATACGGAAACTAAAGAGAAAATAAACAAATGGGACTACATCAAAATAAAAAGTTTCTGCACAGCAAAAGAAACCATCAACAAAACAACAAGAAAGCCCACTGCATGGGAGAACATATTTGCCAATGTTATCACCGATAAGGGTTTAATCTCCAACATTTATAGGGAACTCATACAACTCAACAAAAGGAAGATAAACAATCTAATCAAAAAATGGGCAAAGGACCTAAATAAACACCTTTCAAAAGAGGACATTCAGAAAGCCAAGAGACATATGAAAACATGCTCAAAGTCACTAATCATCTGAGAGATGCAAATCAAAATGACAATGTGGTACCATCTCACCCCTGTCAGAATGGCTATCATCAATAAATCAACAAATAAGTGCTGGAGAGGATGCAGAGAAAAAGGAACCCTTGTTCACTACTGGTGGGAATGCAGACTGGTGCAGCCACTGTGGAGAACAGTATGGCGTTTCCTCAAAAAACTAAAAATGGAACTCCCATTTGACCCAGTGACCCCATTTCTAGGAATATATCCCAAGAAACTAGAAACACCAATCAGAAAGGATATATGCACCCATATGTTCACAGCAACACAATTTATAATAGTTAATATTTGGAAACAGCCTAAGTGCCCATCAGCGGATGAGGGTGGATTAAAAAACGGTGGTGCATCTACACAATGGAATACTATGCTGCTGTAAAAAGGAAGGAACTCCTACCATTTGCAACAGCATGGATGGAACTGGAGAGCATTGTGCTAAGCGAAATAAGTCAGTCAGAGAAAGATAAATATCACATGATCTCACTCACTTGTGAATTGTAATGAACAGCAAACTGAGGAACAAAACAAAACAGATCCAGGGACAGTGAAGCATTGATCAGATGCTCAAACCTCAGAGGGAAGGTAAAGGAGGGTGGGGGTAAGGGGGAGAGATCAACCAAAGAACTTGTATGCATGCATATAGCCTATCCAATGGACACAGACAACAGCGGGGTGAGGGCATGAGCAGGGGGGTGCAGGGAAGGCAATGGGGGGATAAGGACACATATGAAATACCTTAATCAATAAAGAAAAGAAAGAAAAAAGAACACATGAGCAGAGGTGACCCAAATTATGGTACAGATTTCAATATGAGCTCTTCTGTTGCATTTTTATCTTTAAACTCTTGAACTTTGATCGCCTGGGGGAAATAGAGGCAGTTGAATTCAAAAGTTACAGATATGCATAATCAATTATGACCTCTCTCCTTCACCTATGATTTCTAAAGGGTGATTTTTTCATTCATGTATTCTGAAAACATATTAACTTCAGAATAATTAAAATCAACTTTAAATATTTCAAGGAAACCAGGATGTTCTTCAAATTCCCCCTGCCCCCTGGAACCACCATCACCACTTTTTATTTTTAATAAGGTGTGGCAAAATTCAACCCCATGTCCAGGGTTAAAACACATTTATCACTTATCAAGCCATGTACATATTTTTCTTAATGGATATTTACGTTAGCCTTTCCCTTTCATAAGTTACCAACATATGGCTAAGGTCTTCATTGGTGAGAATATGAAAAAAAGCTTTACTAGTTACAGCGGTTCTCAACCTGTGGGCCGTGACCCCTTTGGCAGTCCAACGACCCTTTCACAGGGGTCGCCTAAGACCATCCTGCATATCAGATATTTACATTACAATTCATAACAGTAGCAACATGACAGTTACGAAGTAGCAACGAAAATAATTTTATGGTTGGGTCACAAATCCACAGCTTAAATGAGTTAGCCTTTGCTAAACTTCACCAAATGAGGGGCTTACACAACAACAGGTCTCAGTTCTGGAGGCTGGAAGCTTATGATCACAGTGTGGGCAGCTTTGATGCTCTCTGAGGACTGGGAGAGGGAAGCTGTTGTGGTCTCTCCCCTCGCTTCTGCTGGTGTATTGCTAACATTTGGCTTTCCTTGTCTTGCAGAAGCATCACCCCAATCTCTACCTTCAAATTCCCATGGCATTCTATATGTACGCACATCTGTGTCTACATTCCCCCCCCCCCTTTTTTTTAAGGACACAAGTCTTTTTGGATTATTGGATTGGGGCCATTCTACTCCAGTATGACCTCATCTACCCTTAACTAATTACTACTACTAGCGTATCAGCAATGATTCCATTTCTAAATAAGGTCACATTCTGAGACACTGAGGGTAAGGAATTCAATGTATGGATTGGAGGGATAGGCGATATTCAACTCATGACGATAACAAACCACATAAAACTCGTGGCATAAAGCAAGCCATTTATTTGGCTCATGACTCCGTGAGTCAGCAGTTTTGGCTGGGTTCAGCTGGACAGTCTTTTGGCCTCAGATGAGCTCACTCATTCAGGTCTTTTTGGGGGTTGGCTGGCTGTCAGCTGGATAAATGAGAGCAATTGGGCCACAAGTCTTTGATCATCCGACTGACCAGCCCAGAATTTTACACAAGGCGACTGGGCAAGTTGTCAAATGGGAGAACAGAATTGTGAAAGGATTTCTGAGGGCTCAGCTCAGAATGGGCACAATATCATTTCTGGAAGGCAAGCCCCTAGACGTGTCCAAATTCAGGAATGTGCAAAATAGAATCCACACAGTTTTTAGGAGGAGTTCCAAAGTTGAACTGCAAAAGGGCAGATGGTAAAAAAAAAAATAAAAATCTCAATTTCTGTAAACCTTTTATCACAAAGCTCAACTCCTCACACATTGCTGTCTCTGAAAGAACGTCATGGATATTGCTTATTAAACATATTGCTATGTAAATTTGCACCATGTTATTTTTCTCTTTTCATTCCAGAGCCAACATGTAAAACAATGATAAATATGAACATAATATTTCTAAGCCATCTGAATTCCAAATACAGCCTTGTTAATCTGGTATAATTTATACTTGTTGACTAGAAAAATGGAAATAGAAGGGAAATGACCCTATAATATAGAACTGGAACACATCAAGGCATAAGGCTGTAAATACAAACATGCAATAGAGAAAATGAAAAAAAATACACAAGGGGAAAAACATCCCAGGGAGGCATAACTGACTGATTCATGTGCAAAACCTACAGCTGATTCATTAATATGAAAATGACTCCGAAAAAGCAGTGCTTACAAAGAAAGGTTCCTTGTGAAATCTAGAAAGTAGAGCCTGTTGGCAAGCCCTTATTGTGTCCACATGTCACTATACAGCGGAGAAGTGAATACTCGGAAAAACGGAAGGGACTTCCATTCTTGGCAGACAGGATGATTTATTGAACTTCTCCTAGATTGCTTCAATTAAGTGTTTATCAAATCTATGTTAGTCCTATTATTGTGTCCATACCTACTAAAACATCTTTTGATTTATGATTTGGCCACTCAGGTACGTGGATTTCTGATATGTTGGCATGGGTATTCTTGATCCATGAAATTTATATATCTGCTATAAACTAAAATTTGATATTGTAGGAGATAGATAGAAATAGAGATACAGAGAGGACATAGACATAGATAAAATGCATGTATACATTTATGTTTATGCAGGTCAGTGCCCAACCACTTTGCTAACCCAAAGACACAAATGAAACTGAATTTCTGATCTGGTGGAGCTGCTGAGGGAGCTCTGAACCCCATCACATGAACCTCCACAGAACAAAATGATGCCTGGCAATTCCAAATTCAGAAACCAACACCACTAATAAATTACTGGCCCATCTTTTTTTAAAAAAAAACACATATAATACTGGCATAATATTTATGTTTTGCTACTTATAAAATAAATCAATTGAACATTTACATATTTTAATGACTATCCCTCACATTTTTATTGAACATTGAAGAAAAATGTAATTTGTAAGACCACACGCATTTATTGACAAAATGAACCCCATGTAGGACAATAACATCTCTTCTATCTACCAAGGTCATTCATTGACTCTTTTAAGTCACTTCGTCGTATGATCCCAGATTTCCCTGAGATGGGCAGGTTTGGATATTATTTTGCTATTCCTCAGTTAATTTCCATAACATAATGTTCCATCAAGAGAAACTACAAGATTTGTTCTGAAGGTTGAATTTAGTGATCATAGTTACAAGGAAATACAACCTAGAGCATTAGGACATGGCCATTGACTGCTGCAAAGTGGCAGCTGCTGGACAAGCCAGGCTGACTTGAGCAGAGATCTGTTAGCTGCAGAGAAAGCCATCGGAGACCGAGAGAAAGTGACAGACTTTCTCAGGGAGAAGCCCCAACATGCACTGGCCACGACACTCTTGGTTTTTTGAAAAATGTTTCAAATCTCCGGGGAGAGACATATGTCTTTACACCTCCGTACATTTACACATCCACGGGGAGGTCTGGCTGTGACTCTGGCAACTCCCAAGAGTCCTGCATATCGCATGCCTGTTTGCAGTCAAAGACGATGTTGCTGGTGCTGCTATCCATTTAGGAATTGTGGCACACGATGCTGACATGTGACTCTGGTTTTTTGTTTGTTTTTGTCTCATAGATAAAAGTAAATTTGAAAAGAATCACTAATGCTTCAGAAATTGTAGATTTTCTCTTTATGCCCTAAGTGTGAGTTTGAAATTTTATCAAGGACAGAAACATAAGAGTGTTTATCTAATTAGGCTGGTGATGTTTAGATATGTGTATGCTGACCTTGAGAAAGTCAGCAAGCTAGCCAAGGAAGTTTCCTCATCTGTAAAATGAATAGCAATAATAATTACATTATGAAAGAGTTCTTTGGATAACATAAAATGATATGTGCAGATAATATTTTGTAAAACAGAAGAATGCTATAAAGGTTTTATTATCCTACATAATACCTAGCATGTACTATAAAGACTAAGTAGCAAGAAAAGCTAGACAAATTACTGAAAATGTTCTCCCCTAAAGAAGAAACCATCTTATGTGTAATCATGGCTCATCATAAATTGGCCATTGGTTGTGACTTTAATATTTTACACGAAATTTTAGATTGTACAGTGGTGTTTCTTTAACATTATTTTCTCTATATTGTATCAATATCATTTCATATCTTCATAAATCACTTATTTAACTAGGACTCTTTTTTTTCTATTTTATACACATATTGTAGAGCCACCTCAGTTCCACACTGCAAGTGTACTTTCTATATTGACAAAATTATTTTATCTTCATGAATTTAGTGTCTGTCTTTTTATGCAAAGAATGAAGAAAAATAAAAACTTAAAGGTTTTGCCAAACTAAAGAATATGTTTGAGAGGAGCTCATTTAAAAGATGAGGTATATAGCATTTAAGAAAATCAATTTAGGGGATCCTAAGGGACATCTCCTTTTGAGTATCTGCAGGTGTTTATTTGCAATTTTGTGTAATTATCACACAATTCTTTATGGGGTGTCCCAGTATGAATCACAACAGTTTTACTTTTTAAAAATAGTTATTGTTTCTCCAAAACAATACAGGAGAACCAACCTGGCTGATAATATAGAATCTCATCAGGGAATATAAACATTCATATATATATATATATATATGTAGATATATATACATATATATAT
>NW_005371230.1:4239555-4241593 GCF_000412655.1 Myotis brandtii | reverse complement strand
CATGAATTTTGTGCACAGGGCCTCTAGTATATATATATATTAATTTCAGAGAGAAAAGGAGATGGAGAGATAAAAATATCAATAATGAGAGAGAATCATTGATTGGCTGGCTCCTGCATGCTCCCTACTGGGGACTGAGCTCACAACCCAGGCATATGCCCTTGACCAGAATAGAACCTGGGACCCTTCAGTTTGCAGGCCAATGCTTTATCCACTCAGCCAAACCAGCTAGGGCATAAGCATACTTAACCATAACATTTTATTTGAAACTATGAATGACAACAGTATGCTATGCTTACATAATACAATAATCTAATTACTCAAAAACTGTACAATAACCATTTGACAACCAAGCATCAAAAGCCTATTATATGTTTCAAATAATGATATTTTACAAAGTTTTATAACATAAAGAACAGATATTAAATGCACAAACTAGTTAATATTTTATATTACATGTACAAGATAATACTGGCTAGAGGATTCTGGGAAGATGGCAGAGGGAGAAGTACCTATCAGCAATTGCACTACAGCGTCTGTCTGATGCAACCATTTTGGAACTCTGGAGTCTACTGACGGTTTGCAACTTTTATAAGAAGTTTCAGATGGCAAATTATGATTAATTTTGGTCAGTTCTATCTCTTAACACAGTAGTATTTATTCTCCATCCGTCAATCATGTGGCATACATTTGCTCATGTATTCTGGAACAGCTTGTGCATAGCTTGTGGGGCCAACCTGGGTAAAACAGAGCCTGCCTTACCAGTACAGGGACCTGTGCTCTCATAACAGAGTGCTGTTTTCTATCAGACAGGATCTCTGCTGTTGCACCTGCTTCATCATTGCAAGCCTCCCCTCCTGCGGCCAAAGTGACGTCCAGGGTATTGAAAAGGCTAGACCTTTTTCACTCTCTTTATTTTTCTCTTTTTCTCCTATGGGGAGCCAGATAGTAAAGAGCAGGACAATGAAATGTCACCATATAAATGGGGAAATTTCAAAAGTCATTGCACATGCCCAGAGGAAGGAGCAGGCTCAGAAAAAATAACAACAAACAAACCAACAACAACAAAAACTGATAAGATTTTAAGTGAATTTATTAAAATGTCCTAAACTTGCTCTACCCTTGAGGACATTATGCTGGGGAAATGAGCCAAGCACACAAAGGTAAATACTGTATAATTTCACTTATATAAAGTATTTATTTTAGTAAAATGTAGAAAGTAGAGACAGAAGGTAGGATGGTGACAGTCAGGGACTGGTGGCAGGGGGAGGTGGAGAATTATTGTTAAATGACTCTAGAGTTTAAGTTTTGCAAGATTGAAAAGTTATCAGAATGGATGGTAGTGATGGTTTCACAGCAATGTGACTGCACTTAATATAACTGAGCTATATTTTAAAAAATGGTGAGAATAGTAAATTTTATGTTATCTTTTACCACAATCATAAAAGTGAGAAAATAAGATATCTTGATAGACCTCCATTTTAGAATAGTATCAACAGGTGAAAATTAAGCCTGGCCCGTATGTCTCAGTGGTTGAGCATCAACCTATGAACCAGGAGGTTACGGTTCGATTCCCAGTCAGGGCACATGCCCGGGTTGCGGACTCAATCTTCAGTGTGGGGCTTGCAGGAGCCAGCTAGTCACTAGTCAATGATTCTCTCTCATCAATGATGTTTCTATCTCTCTCTCCCTCTCCCTTCCTCTCTGAAATAAAATATATATATATTTTAAACAAAAGGTGAAAAAGAGGAGCAACAAAAAAGACAGTGAATACAATAAGACATGAGAAATGGTAGGAGATAAACAACTACCAAAGTATAGAAAGTGAAATAAAGCAAAACTTGTAGGTGTGTTGCCTCCTTGTCTCCCACATTATATTTTACAAAAATATATAACAAAAGACTGAATTTGACCAATATACAGTTAAAAGTGAAGTATGGTAGCAACCATCTCAGGTAGAAACTGTAGTTTAACTCTAACCCTGCTGTTTGGCTTAACAATAGAAAAGTTACTTTGATTTTCTGAATTATACATCATC
>NW_005371230.1:4233176-4239372 GCF_000412655.1 Myotis brandtii | reverse complement strand
TTTCTGTCAATTCAGTGACCCTGAGACCCAAAACTATAATTAACATGCTTAATTCTGCTTCTGTAAACTGCTTTTTGCGAGCCAGGTTCCTCATTCCAAACCCTGGGATGTAATCAATACCTTAGTGATTTTTTTGCCTATATAACCTTGGAGCTGCGACCATCTTATCACTATGAGATTTGGGGAATGGCCCCTCATAGTCCCGGATTGCAATAAATGTGACTCTTTAATTCGACTTCTTGAGGCGTCCTTCTGTGATTCACGGGGTACATTACAACAAAAGTACAGTAAAGAAATGACAAGTAATAATTCTGGAAGTGAAATTCTAATCAAAATGAAATGGAGTTATAAAAAAAAAAACAACCAAAAACATCTGACCCTGGAACATTGGCCCTGCTGCCATTCTGGATGTGCAGCCAGAGGAACTGAGGAAAAGAACAATGTAAATGAGGAAAATGATCATAACAAGAGGATGAAGATGTCCCAGAGGAAGTAGCCCTGGCAAAAAGCCTTCGCATTACAGGAAATCTCAGATATTTTTCCGGACATCGAAAAGGAAAAGGATAAAATGTTCTGAACTGACAAATACTTAGAAAGGGGTAGGACCATTCGCCCAGTGTAGAAATGATTGACACCCAATAGTGTAAGCTCTGTACCAAAAAATAAAGTCAAGCATTGTTCAAATTACTCGATAAGATTTTTGCAAAAAAAAATAATAATTTTAGTTTTCAATGCTTCTAATTCTTGAATAGTGTACTGTAAATTACTTGTTTTACTTTCTTTTTCATTTTCCTGTACATTTATAGCCTATAGCAAGAGAGTTTTTTATGTTTTGACAGGAACACTTAAAGGACAACAGCAATTGTAAATTTTCCCATCAGGAAGTAGGATCACTTTCTATGGTTTCTACTGGGAAATACCTTTGTGGATTGTCCTGAGAACCTAAACAGAACTCTACTAAGTGTAAAAAATGTTCTTAATTTTTAACGAACTTACAAATAGGCCTTAGTACTATGAAATGTTTACAGGCTCAGCACATCTGTGTTGTTGCTGTTTTTAATCTCAAACAGAGAGACTGTATATAACAAGTGGCTGAATTTATTTTATAATTAGATTTTCCAGGAATGACAAAAGCAAGTTCCTCAATTTCTTCCAGAATAGTATGTTAACTCAACACTCTTTCTAAATCATTAACCCATCAATTTAAATAATTTAAATTAATAATAGCTTATTTTATATAATTATTTATATTGTATATTTCTAATGGTTGTAGGAGACATTCATTCATTTAAATAAATGATTATTGGTGGAATATCAACAACTTGCCAGGTATTTTTCTAGAGATTGAAAAAAAAAGTAGTAGATAATCAAGTCCCTGTAGGTAGCTCAGGATCTAGTGAATCAAGCAAATTTGTAAGCAGTAACTATAGTGCTGTGTATTGAGATTTAAGGTAAATTGCTTATACCCCATACTGAGGAAATGTGAGTTTATAAATATAAATCTTCCATCCCATCATTGTATTTCAGCTGTAAAGGTGCATCACTAAGACTAAATGCCTAGAGATCTAATTTCATAGATATGTGGAAAGTCAGGTTTCATCTTCATTATAGTATTGATTATTGTGATCAAGAATAGTGAAAAAATAAAAATAACATATTCAATATAAAGTTAAAATGAAGAACATAACATTAATTAAATTTTCAATTTTGATCCACTCTAACTAGGCAATAAAGAAAGCCATAAAAACTCAAAGATATGCTAAAAAATAATCTGGCAGCAACCAGCCACATGTACTGACCTACAGGAAATGATTAAAATAATATTAAATTTACAGACAAAAGACTGATTTTTTAAATGCACTCAATACTAATCTGATTTTAGACATTTAATGAAATTTCCATTTGTTCTTTAGAAACATATTAATATATAACATGTGACATTATCTCTTTCACCTTTATAAGATTTATTTTATTACCAAGTCAATATGTTATAAGATTTTAATATATTTAATGAAGTTTAATATTCTTATCTTTAATACATTTATTACCCTTAATATCTTGTATAGTGTACTAATATTATAGCAATATCTGCTTAAAATCATCTGGTTTGTTGAACAATACCAGGGAATGTTTTTATTGATTAGATATATAGACTTCAAAGCCAGCATGAATTGAGTTCAAATCTCAGCTTTGAAAGGTGTTTATTTCTATTACTTTGGCAAATTACTCAATTTTCCTGAAACTTATTTTTTCTACAAATAATATTGGGAAAATAATAACTCTGCCATGACCTTGAGGTAAGAATACAATAACTTATTTTTAAAGTTAGTAGTAGTAAATGATAACTACTGTACATTGTTTATGTTGCTGTTGAATATAATAACAATCATAGTAATATTAATCTAATATTCCTGGAAGGATTAAGCCCTCAGGCTTTCTAAGTCACATAATTTTATGTCCTTTCTACTTCCCACCAAAGTAGCAAGCAAAAACACAAATAATAACTTACACCTGAGATTAAGCAGTACTTTTAGCATGACAATTTTATACCCTTATTTCCTCCTATAAAATATTATTAACAGTTTAAACAAATGAGTTATGATTGAATACATTAAATATACATTTATTAATAAGTATAAATTTTCTTTTTACTCTTAAAAATAAGCAGTGTATAATATCATATGAAGAATAACACTTTTCTTAAACTCATGATCTGATTAATAGTTTTACGAATACTAAAGCTCTTGTATCAGCTTTGGTGTTCTAGAAAACTTAGCAAGTTTCTCATAAAGTAATATTGAACTCCTTCCTCTAGACATGCCTAACTTCATTTTAGCACCAGAACATAAATGACAAAAGTTATGTGGTCTGTTTATCTGTATTGTAGCAAATGACTAATTTCACTCCACAAGTACCACTTCCAGTAAGAAGAAAAGCAAGCTATGGTATTTATTTCTGGTAAAATTCTTTAGGTCAACACTCCTTTAAAAATCAATTCTTCATGAGTGAATAAAATTATTCATTTTCTATATAATTTCTTTTAAAACAATTACATATGAAATTTCTGCAAGAGTTAGTATTGTTTCTTGGAACACTCTTTTTCTTAGTCCTCTTAAATGCTAGACATTACAATCTAACATTAAAAAACTGGATTTGTGAAAATTCAAACTTATAAAACAGGTTGGTGAGAATATCTGTATTATAAAACTATTAATTTAAAAACTGTTCTAAATAGGATGCTTATTTTCTTCAAAACTAAATTTAAATATCAAGTTACTTATATAAATAGAATTAGAATTCATATAAGACTAACTATTGTATCAAATTTCATACTTTGGCATATTTATAGAGGTAACCCTAAAGTGAGAAATAAAAGTTAGTTTGAGTCCTAGCTGGTTTTGCTCAGTGGATAGAGCATAGGTCTGCAGACTGAAGGGTCCCGGGTTCAATTCTGGTCAAGGGCACACGCCGGGGGTTGCGGGCTCAATCCCCAGGCAGCCTATCAGTGATTCTCATTACTGATGTTTCTAGCTCTCTCTCCCTCTCCCTTCCTCTCTGAAATCAATTTAAAAAGTTTTAATTTAAATAAGGATATATACATAGTTGATCAGAGCTGAAAGGAAGAAAGTAATGACAGATATACAAATTATTTTAGGCCACATGAGCCATCTGAGTCCTAATCCAAAGCTACTCTGAAAGAAAACAGTAACTTAAAATATATCAAACATCCATATATTGAGATGGCAAAACAGCTGAAACAACTCATATTTTCATCCTAATACTGTAACTATTTTGAATACTCATTGTACATATCCTGTATTTTTGAGTTGAGAGGATTATTTATTAGAATTCTAGTAAATCCATTGTAACTAGTCAAACAGTATATATTGACTATGTCATTCTGTAACTTCCTTACAGGTCAAATAATATAACTCATATTTAAAAAAAAAATAATACTCTTACAGAACCTTGACTAGGAATACTGAAAGTGTCCCTTCCATACTTCCTGAAAAATTACTGTTGCTCCATAAAGGTGATAACAAAGTCATCATGACATTTTTAAAAATAGAGTATGACTCTACACTCCATAATAATCTAGAGTAGTAATACCAGGGAAAACCACAACAGCTTACATTTAGTGAGTCTTTCCTACGTGCCAGATACATTACCTGAGATAGCTTTGTTAATCCTCACATTAACTCTGGGATTAGGTACTATTATTCCTCATTGGTCAATGAGAAGTGTGGGGCACAGGACAGTCAAATAATTTATTCAAGGTCATACATCTAAGCCGCAGCAGAGTCAAAATGAAAAATAAGGCTAATTGAGCAGAAATAGAGTGGGATAAAATAAAAGTATGCCACCTCCTATTTTTCATGAGGCTGGTTTTCACGGTTGTGGTGGATGAGGGCACATAGACCATGTCCTATGACTGGCACAAGAGGGCACAGAGCACCCTCCCTGCATAGGAAGTAAAGTTCTTTGTGAACTCCTCGGGGATAATCAAGATAAAAAGGAGCCACTTCAGAAAGCTTTATAGGTCACCACAATGCGAGGTCTTCTCAATATTTCTTTTTCTTACCTTACCCAGGGAGTGATCAGACTCCACAGAAGAAGAGAAAAAACTGGCTCACCATAACACAGATGAAATGAAATGAAATGAAATTGCAATACTTAGTTGATGATTTATAAAGAAAGACAGCCACTTTAGCCAGTAGAAAAGCCCATTTAGGCAAATGTATTCATGCATTTACTTATGAAATCTGATAGTACTTATTTGTTTATGTGAAGTGTTATACATTAAAATAGCTTAACTTAAAAATAACAAAAAAAGGAAGTTTGGGAACCTGCTGAAATGGACACTTGGATGAAACTAAGTATGTATTCTGAACTAATATGGATATTTTCCCAGAGGAGCTGCCATGTTAGCTCCACGTAGTTTAGCAACACTATAAAAACAAATATTGAAACTCTTATTCAAATATTTAATAAATGGCAAGTTTGAATTTCTAGGAGAAATATACCTATTCTTGATATTATGGTCATTCAAGAATTTCTCACAAGTTTGCCCATAAAAATTATCTGTTAAAATAAACAATTCTAAAGTGTAGGTTTGTTGTATTTAAAATTGGTATTAAAAACTGCATTTCACAGGTTTCTTTAGGGAATTCAACACAATGAAGCCTGTAAGGTCCTGAGCATAAAACCTGGCTGAGAGTAAGAGTCCGAGAAATAGTAGCCACAGGCTATAAATGAAAGTAAAACAAACACTCCAGCATTCTCAACCATTTCCATGTTATATTGTTATTTAAGCAGAAAATGAAATTCAACAAAAGTGTTTCTTATGTGCATCATTTTGATTGAATTCCGGTGTAGGGACCACTTTGTTAACACTTTTCAATCCAAAGGTTGAAGGCAATAAAGGTAGCCCTCCGTATGCCCATTTTTGATGAATCAATATGCTATAATCACTGCAAAACTTATTTTTTCTATTATATATGCTAAAATTTCACTTCTCTGTTAACATTTTTATCTAAAAAGTCAGTATTAAAAACAAACAACAACAACAAAAAACAAGAGCACTTGATATTACTTTTCCTTGGAAATAATGGTTTGTTTTTGTCTCTAGTCAATGGCATTTTGGCTACATTTACCACTTAAGGACTCCTTTGCTAGGACTAGTAAGATAGTTCTTACATTTGGGTGCAATTATGCTTCTGTATGCTGCAGGAGATGAATTAGAAAGGGATGGATTTACCTCAAATAAAGAATCTGCATTTCTCTGCATGTGCAGTTTAATGATGATTCTCATTGCTAATGCTATTGGATTTTGTGCTTCCTTTAAAAAAATCTATATTTATAAAAGCGAAGCAACCAGAACAACAGAATGACTGGAATGACTGGAATGACCGGCCGCTATGACACGCACTGCAGCAGCCAACCAGCCTGACTGAGGCCCTAATTGGCCCCTGCAACTCCCCACAGCCCCTCCCCCTGGCCAGCTCCACCCCAATCAACCACTCCCACCCTGATTGGGAGTGGGGCCAGCTGACCAATGGCTGGTGGCCCCTCCACCTGGCCAGCCCCGCTCTCAGTCACCCCCCCTTCCCACAGCTCCCCCAGCTGGACACACTCCTATTGCCCCCCCTCTTGGGGGCAGGGCCGGCCGACCTCCCACAGCCCCCCCTCCCTGGCT
>NW_005371230.1:4223256-4233114 GCF_000412655.1 Myotis brandtii | reverse complement strand
CCCCCCGCCAACCCAGCCTGATTGGCCCCCATTGGGGTGGATCGGCCAGACGCCACATGTGCATGAATTTGTGCATCAGACCTCTAGTTTTCAAATAAAAAGAAACTAACAGATACATAAACTTTGCATATTACTATTTATCATGGAAATAATTGCTAATTGCATAAAACTTGAAAATTTTATTTTTAATTGAATACAAGTTTCTCACAAATGGACTTTTTTTGATAATAGGTATCAAGGAAAATAGTGGTGAGCTATTACCATATTCCAATTTTCTGCAATTTAACTTTTTCCTTTTTTCTCATTTCAGGGCTTGCGAATGTATTTGGGTCCTGCCTAGTAATCTCAAGTGTCAACAGTAAATATGAAAATACCATAGAGTTAAAATTTTTTTCAAAAATTATATTATTAGGGTAATAATTGTGCAAAGTGCCTCAAGAGAGAATGTGCGAATAATTAATGAATGAATGCATAAATCAAAAAAAACTGATGAAAGAATGTATAAAAAGAGGAAAAAAGAAAAGAGAAAGAAAGAAAAAGGAAGGAGGAAGGAAAAAAAAGGGGAGGAATGAAACATTTGAGCACTAATACAGTATTTGCAAAGCAAGTGTAAGTGACATGTTTGATGCTTCCAAAATATTAAAATACAAGTAATAAGTTCTTAAATATATGTGACAGAATATATAATAAAAAAATGTGTAAGTTAATCTTCAAGATCTGAAAAGTCTATACATTCTATTGGAGATCAGAGAAAACAGCCAAGAATGCTAAATATTTCAAATATACTATTTATTATGGAGTCCCATAACTCAAAATATAATTATATTTTTCACCAACGATTTTTGAGACATGTCTGACCCTCCAGGCATCCTTTATCTGTTGAGATATATCAGTGTCCCCTTAAATATATGCAAGCTCCTTGGTCTTGGTGAGCAAGTCAGAAAGTATAGCAAGGACTCCAGTCAGAACAAGGTGAGGCCTCCGAGGTGATGGAAAACACAGATGTCATTGGCAAGATCAGCAGCTGTGTTTCAGAGGTTAGAGCTCTTTGTTGCCGAAAGAATATCAATGGAGTGTTTATGAAATAACAAGGGAACATCGCAGCACACAGGATAATGAAAGCCTGTGTTAAAAATCTGTCTAATAAACATGTCTAGATGGTTATGGTTCTGGCAGATTGCTACAGAGGAAATATTAGGGAAAAAAACCTCACGTTCATACATTTTCATGAAATGCTCTGTATTATACATCACAGCTGCAAATCTGTCCTCTGAAGTTTGCAGCTTCTTAATGACACCAGAGATTTAGGGCGCAGGGTGGAGTTAGACTGACATGTGACTGATGAGGTGGAAGCGTGAGTCTGAGGGCCATTGAACACAAAGAATTTCCCCAATGCATCATAATTACGGGAACACCTGTGCTGCAGAGGGGGTGCTGATTCAGAGGAAACACATGGAGCTGCACGGGGGGCCGGATCCACCATCTCAGGCCCATGGCTGTTGGCAGGATACAGTTGTTTGTGAAAACGATGTCAGGGCATGAGTTTGTATCCTTCCAGCCAATGATGCTTCCATCATTTGGAAATGTTTGTCTCACGTGTTCAGCAGTGAAACAGGTGTCATAACAATATCTACCATATCGGGTTCTCACAATGATCAAATGGAGTCAATATTAATACATAACAACTACTTATTAAATGCATATGATTAGAGTTTATAGTTTATAAACTCAGTTTATTGGCACAACAATTTTAAGCTCAATCATCTAACATATGTAGACTTTTTCCCCCTCCAATTTTCCCTCTTTAAAATTACTTTTTAAATTGATCCTGTTGATTATTTTTTTAAAGATATGGTTTTATTGATTTCAGGGAGAGGAAGGATAGAGGGAGAGAGAGAGAAACATCAATGATGATAGAGAAGCATCCATAGGTTGCCTCCTGCATGCCCCCTACTGGGGAATCAAACCAGTGACCTCCAGGTTCATGGGGTGATGCTCAACAAGCCACACTGGCCAGGCCTGTTGGTCATTTTTGAAGAACATTTCTTTTCAAGGGAAAGGGCTAGCTATTAATAAAATCAATGAAGAGAGGAAAAGTCAAAGCTAGTATACAAACTTAAAACAGTGCCTTCAAATGAAAGCAATTTTTGACAGGATTGTGGATCCTAACAATTCATTATCTTTTGTCCTAAGACCAAGGCCTGCCTGTTACAGAGGTATGTTGGGATTACTGGGCCTATGCAGTTACTCAACAGAGTGGTGAACTGGGAAAACCAGGCAGAGAGGGCTCAGATCCTCCTTATTAAAGGAGTAATGGTGTGACATGGATTAAGTTACTCAGTAAAACTGGGCTGCAATTTTTTCACCTATAAAGAGTAATAGGTGAGGCCAAAACGGCCCCAGTGAGGTTGAAATGGCCCCGGTGAGGCTGAAACGGCCCCGGTGAGGTTGGGACAGCCCCGGTGAGGTCGGGACGGCCCAGGTGAGGTCGGGACAGCCCCGGTGAGGTTGAAATGGCCCCAGTGAGGTAGGGATGGCCCCAGTGAGGTCGGGACGGCCCTGGTGAGGACGAAACGGCCCCGGTGAGGTTAGGACGGCTCCAGTGAGGTTGAAACAGATAATGGGGACCAGTATAGACTGATGAACAGGGGTAGATGCAGAGGCAGAGCAGCATTGAACAGACTGTCAAACTACAGTGGGAAGCCTGGGGAGGATTAAGAGATCAACCGAAGGACTTATATGCATGCATATAAGAATAACCAATGGACAGAAGACAATAGGGGGTAGGGGAGGCCGGGAGAATGTCAAGGGGGGGAAAAAGAAGACATATATAATACTCTTTGTCATACTTCAAGAAATAAAAATTATTTTTAAAAAAAAGAAAAGAAAACACACACACAAAAAAGAGTACTAGGGATGTATGTCTCTGACAACAGGAATGATGAAATGGCATGCCACAATGACTAGCACTTAGTAGGCTTTCAACAAAGGCTTGTTTCCTATTGGCCTACCAAATGTCAGCCATTCCCTGGAGACATGAGTCCAGGTTTAAAATTTCATTTTAAATTATTGCAGAAAGTAGATGAAAGACACAATAAAAACACACCCAGGAACAGATAAACAGCCAAATTAAATTCTGTGGTGAGAAAAGACTAACAAACCAAAGTTGAATTGCATTCTGAACCACAAGTTAACATAAGGCCAGGTGCTATCGTACTGAGTGATTGGTACAATAGAGAAAAGTAGTGAATACTCTCTGACATAATTATTTAATAACATTCATTCTATACAATAAATATTTTACATGGTTTATGCATGGCTAAATACTTTCAAATATGGCAATCTAACTTAATTCAATGTTTACATATTGGGTTAGTAAGACGGAGATTTGAGATGGGAAGACAACCATCAGCTCCAGCGTGGGGAAGACGAGGAAATCCTAATGACTCTCAGTGAGACCGGGAGGAACCAACTCCACAGAGTCTGCTGGAGAGGGAGAGTTTACTTCTTGAGAAGCACAGAGTTTTGCCAGATCAAAGGCTTTGAAGTCAGATTTTGTTTCTTAGCACCTAGCACACTGTCAACTTTCAGTACTATCAAAGACGCTTGGAAACTTCTTTACCTACCTCACGTGTGTAGTCAAATAAAACACCTGTTCACACATGTGTCAGTAGCACCCTTTGCTACTAAGAACTTTTTAATGAGTTCCTTTGTGAATCTTGATTACAATTTAATTAAAAATGGACACTTCTTCCAAATTTTACAACAGTGTTAAAATCTTGTTAAGATACAGAACATTAGCCATATAACTTTTATTGTAATATGAAGTTATGCATTAACGTTTTTCTTGGTCTAGTTTGACCCAATAACATATGTAAATAGATAACAATTTTTCCTTAAAAGAAAATTGTGTGAGAACAAATGTGGAATATAATCATCAATATTTGAAAAATTATGTTTTCTGTTGCTGATAGCTAATTGTACTGAACTTTTAAATTATATATTCTGAAATTTAATATTTTATTAATTACCAGTTGCTATCATAAATACAACATAAAGCACTATAATTTTAAATTGATGAAAACATAGGCCTTGATGTATGGAGAACAACCAAACATTTAGTGGCTACGTGAATTAGGCACTTTTAGCATATAATTCAATTGACATGTCCTTACTACAACAGGCTAAATAAGAGATACCATCTGCATCTATCCGCTTCATTCAGAGAACATTATCTTGGACCCTTGCCTTAATGATCAAAAAACACTTAATGTTAGAAGATTAGATTGCTATTTGAAAGATTACTACTTTGGCAGATGGACAGAGTTAATCCTACTTTCCCAGATCTTTAGGGACTGGGAACCTCCAGAAAGCCAACCTTGGTGAGTTACACAGAAGAACAACTTCAAAAGTGAAAATAAAATTGTAAGAGACTATTTTTTATAATACATTTTATTGAATTCAGAGAGGAAGGGAGGTAGAAACATCAATTATGAGAGAGAATCATTGATGGGCTGCCTCCTGCACACCCCACACCCACATCCCAGGCCGAATCAAACCTCTTACCTCCTGTTTCATAGATCGGTGCTCAACCACTGAGCCGAGCAGGTCAGGCTGTCAGAGACTATTATAAGAGTATCATTTTGCCTTCAAAGCCCAGGATGAATTCCAGTTTCATCCTCAAATGGATAGTGTCAAACAATGAGTAAGCTGTTATAAGATGCATCTTAGGGTTAGTTCAGCAATACCTTTTCTCCTATAAAGTCATACTTCATTCATTCATATGTACATTACTTAACTATCTTGGAGGAAAAAAAAGTGGGCTGGTAAGGGAGTTTACCTTACATTGAACTTTGTCTCCTTTGTGGTACCAGATGGAAACATCTTGAGTTCAACTGATGAACAAAAGGAGCACCAGCCCGGTCTCCACTGTTATGATGTTTATGTCCTGGGTAATTTCAGACAATGGAATAGTTAAGAAATAGCTACAAGATAGATTAAAACCCCATTTTCTCAAAGATTTATAGTTTTCCATTCTACATTCAATTTAAAGCTCCATTATTGGCTACTTCTGTATAAGGTATAAGGTTTATTCTTTAGGATGGATATTGTATTGTTCCGGCAATATTTGTTAAAAACCCATTCCTCAAATGTTATGCTGGGTACAGTGGTGTGGGTACATGCACGTGTGCAAGCCCATGTGCTCACGAGTGTGTATGTGTGGGAATGTTTATGAGCAGGAAAGAAAAGACAAAGAGTTACTGAGAGGAAATGAGAGAACACTAAGACTTTGGGCACCTCACTAAGATCACTGTCATGTGCTGACAGATAAAAGGAGAGCATTTCTTTCAATTGGTTCATCTGACCATGTTTCATGTATATGTCATTTATCATAATCTGTAATAACTTAACTAAAATTTTAAACACACGATGGTAATTCAGCTCTAAAGAATAGCATTTTTGAGTTAATATGTAAAATTACTTATTTGCAACCAGTATTTTTATGCCACAAAAGTGTCAGAGATTATATATTTTAAAAAATCCTATGACATCACTGGAGTCCTGAATATAGGTTGGCTACCATTAAGTAAGTATATTAAGGTAGGAATATATTTTAACTAATGGGTGTTTTGTATTTTTATGGGATAATTTACACTGTTAACAAATGCTAATGTATATTCATTTAAGTCCTTCAAAACTAAGAACTCAGTGTCTATTGTGTAAAAGTCAAATTTTGGGATCTTGTGAAAATGATATGAGCATCAAAAAAAGTTTTAATTTATTAGTGTAAACTAAATTAGCTACATCATTTGACATCTAGCAACTTGATAAAACATTGATTTTTTCTGAAATGATAATTTTAGTATGCCTAATATTATCACATTAATCATTAAACATTAGCTTTTATAACTGCACAAGATAATACTATATTTTTATTACTAATTTTGTCTTAGAGATTTGTTTAAAAAATGCATGGACCACAGAAAAAGTGGACCACTGGCATATATATATTAGTATATTTATTTATATATATTATTTTTGTCTCTAAATGGCACTCTTGCTCTGGAGTCTTAATTAGGGTAATGAAGTTACTATTTGCATTGAGAAAACCTAAATCTTTATCTTAGAATAGATGTAGTCAAACCTATTTTTTATTTTTTATTTTTATTTTTTAAACGTATTTTTAAAAATAGTTTTCTGGATCACTTCATAATATTCTATTCATTCTATTTAAATCTCTGATAAAAGTCTGTGGTGTTTGTTTGCTTCCTTTTTTTCTTTTCTGCGAGTCTAACAGGTTTATATTTTCCAAATAAGAAAATGATGTACCTAAGCTTCCTAAGTGACATCTCCCATATCATCAATGAAAATGATTTACATCTGCTTGTAGAGGTATTCAGCGAACAATTCCCAGGAATCACCTTTATTGTGGGGGATAAAACAGATGTACAACTCCCTCTTTTTGGATGTCAGTTTATACCTCGGCAACAATGTACTCCCAAGCATAATATTAAAAGAGCATTAGTTTTAGTGATGTTACACTCAGTAGATATGATGTCTATTGTAAATATGTTTTTAAGTCCTTTGGATAATTGGCTCATCAAAAGTACAAGAGAATCTTTGCACCGATACATAGAAGAAATTCCCTGCTCAACCCACTTCACATTAAAGAAGGTATAGCTAACTTCCCATGAACAACAAATCAAGGATAAAAAGGGAGTTTAATCAATCTATCTTGTAGTCATTTTTTTGGTAAATGATTCCGTTGTCGGAAATTACCCAGGACATGAATATTATGAAAGTGAAGACAAATCAGCCTCATTCTCCGTTTGTACTTCAACTGAACACAGATGCTTCCTTCTGGCAACACAACGGGAATGGGGCGCAATTTACTATGAACTCCTTTTATTTTAATATGTTTTTATTGGTTTCAGAGAGAGGAGGGGAGAGGGAGAGAAGGATAGAAACCTCAATGATGAACCCAAGCTGGTTTGGCTCAGTGGATAGAGCATTGTCCTGTGGACTGAAGGGTCCCGGGTTCTATTCTGGTCAAGGACACATGCTTGGCTTGCAGGCTTGGTCCCCAGTCGGGGGCGTGCAAGAGGCAGCCAATCAATTATTCTCTCTCATCATTGATGTTTCTCTCTCTCTCTCTCTTCCTTCCTCTCTGAAATCAATAAAAATAAAATTAAAAAAAGACCTCAATGATGAGAGAGAATCACTGATTGGCTGATTCCTGCACACTCCCTACTGAGGATGGAGCCTGCAAACCGGGCATGTGCCCTGATCAATAATAGAACTATGACCTCCTGGTTCATAGATAGACGCTCAACCACTTAGCCACCCCTGCCAGGTTATTGTGAATTCCTTAACCCAGGGGTCCTCAAACTACGGCCCGCGGGCCACATGCAAATACAAATATTGTATTTGTTCCCGTTTTGTTTTTTTACTTCAAAATAAGATATGTGCAGTGTGCATAGGAATTTGTTCATAGTTTTTTTTTTAAACTATAGTCCGGCCCTCCAACGGTCTGAGGGACAGTGAACTGGCCCCCTGTTTAAAAAGTTTGAGGACCCCTGCCTTTACCCCTTTCCTTCAGATTTCTCCTTTCAAGGTCAATGACCCATGTTTTTCTTAATACGAGGTGCTTTTTAAATTTATTTTTTACTTCTACATAGTTAAGTAATGTACATATGAATGAATGAAGTATGATTCTGTAAGAGAAAAGGTATTAATAAACTAATCCCAAGATGTATCTCTCCTCATCCCTTGAAGTCTTCTCGTACGTCAAAATAAAGTTCTGTGCTTTCAGCTAATTCTTTATAATTCCTCAATTGAAAAAAAAAGTCTTTCTCAGACGGAGCATGATGATAAACATAAATAAGTGTAATATATATTAGAAGAAGAATGACTATAAATATAGACATGTGACTACACACTTCCCAGTGTTCAGCAATTAATTCCATTCATTTATGCTCCTATACATGTCTTATAATATGTAGTACAAGAACTTGTAATGGTGAAGACATCGAGGAGAGAAGTTACAGCATGGAACACAGTAAAGGTCATTAAAAATAATAGACAACAGAGTAAAATATGAAGAAAAAAATGTGATCTCTTTAAAGAGAAAGTGACAATAACCTATCATTTCATGAGAAGATAAACTAGTATATATATATAAAACTAGTGTGTATACATATAAATATACATATATATAATTTTTAACAGAGAGAAAATCGCTTACTCCTACTTATTATGTAGCATATCTAGAGAGATGAATTGATGGATATACACATTTAATGTACATTAGTATTACCTTGCAGCCAGACCTTTTTTAAATATAGTTTGGGGGATAATTTTATAATCTATTACCAATTCTATTTAAATGATGATAAAAGTATATGGATTGTGTGTGTGTGTGTGTGTGTGTGTGTGTGTGTGTGTGAGTGTGTGAGAGAGAAGTAGATTTATATTTTTCAAATAAGAAAATGATGTATATAAGCTTCATAAATGACATATCACAAATCATCAATACAAATGATATATATCTTCTAATAAAGATATTCAGCAAACAATTCTCAGAAATTGCCTTTATCACAGATAATGCACACACACACACACACACACACACACACATACATACATGCAAATACACAGGTGTACTTTTACATAATAGTATTTTATTTTTTAAACAAATTCAAGCAAAGTCTAATATTTTAGCTCTGGGCTAAATATGTTATAATGTAGAATGAACACAATACTAATTAATACATTAAAGATGTTATTGAGTGGTGAGTTGTGTATGTCCCCAAACAAATTGGATGCACATGATTCCTATGGGGATTCCTGGTGCCTAAACATGGAACGTCTATCGTGATCTTAATGCACAGATTTGGGAGTTCATTTGTGTTGTCTGTCCTCCACCAGGGTTCACTCCATTTGAGTCAAGTGAGAAAAAATATCCTTGTTTTCAACTAAAACATTCTAGAAATGCTTTTTCATAAGAACTAAAACAAGTAAAACAGGGAGTGATCCAGGTTCAAACACTATAGAAGGAGGAAGATATATTATTTGGCTTAAATATAATTTATCAATCAACCAGAAAGAAAACATGGAGGAGGCGTTGAATCTTTTAAAACATGGGTTTTCATAGGGACACACATATTTTTAAGAGTGATGTAATTGCTTCTAGCTAAACAGTAAGACTCCTTCAATTTCTGCCGTGGCTGATACATTTTCTCCTGCATCCAAGAGTTGGAACTCTCATAAAGAAGGAGTGGGTGCCTGGACAAGGGCACCCCCCCCCCCCCCCCGCCGCCAGCAGGCTCTGATCGCCCTATGGAGAACGGGGAATAGTGAGTGGGTGGGTGGCGGCAGGGGTAGGGCTGGCTGCCAGCAGCCAGGAAAGATGGCCCTGATCGCAGGCCAGGCCTAGGGACCATACCCATGCACGAATTTCGTGCGCCAGGTCTCTAGTCCTCTATAATAAAACCCTAATATGCAAATCGACCGAACGGCAGAACGATCGGTCGCTATGATGCACACTGACCACCAGAGGGTAGATGCTCAATGTAGGAGGGAGTTGGACATCCCCTGAGGGGTCCCAGACTGCGAGAGGATGCAGGCTGGGCTGAGGGACCCCCCCACCCCCCAGTGCATGAATGTCGTACACCGGACCTCTAGTCCTATCTAAGAAAAGAGAAACATGGTAATTAGCCATACCTCCGCTACCCTTCCCATTGGTTAATCAGCGAGATATGCAAATTAATAGCCAGCCAAGATGGCGGCTAATTTGCATATGTCAGCCCCAAGCCACGGATTGAGGCTTTAGGCCTGGGTCAGGGAGGAGCCAGCCAG
>NW_005371230.1:4152464-4221893 GCF_000412655.1 Myotis brandtii | reverse complement strand
GTGACTGGCAGTGGCTGCAACAGTGCGGTGATGGGGCTGGTGCCTTCCCCTGATCAGCCCGGTTGACTCCCACAAAGGGAGGCCAGACTGTGGCTTAGGCCCACTCCCCAAGGGGAGAAGGGAGCAGGTAGTAGGACATTCCCTAGGGCTCCCAGTATGTGATAGGGGGCAAGCTGGGCTGAGGGAGCCCCCCCTCCAGTGCACAAATTTTTGTGCACCGGGCCTCTAGTATAATATAACTGAACAAATATATCTGGATTTGTAAGCCATTTGTGCTCTGACTTTATAGTATTGCCACTCAAGAGACCACATAGCTTTCAATTACTGATTTTCCTCATGGTTGGCCAAGAGAATCTTCTGTACGTTCAGAGACTACTTTGTGATCACTTATTATGTGTTCCACCTTCTGGCAAGCATGGAATATAGAAAAAAATATAACATGTAGGTCACTGATACAAGAAATTCATAAATTCATTGAAGAGAAAAAGACATAGAATTGAACAGCAGCTAAAATTATATAACAAATAATTAAAATAAATAAAAAAGTGCCATGGAAATTAAGACTCTGCAGGGAGAAAAAACATATCCATGGCCAGGATGGTTTCTTGAAATGAGCAAGAGTTAAGGTAGATCTGGAGGATTAATAGGAACATTTTTTACTGAGAGTAATTGCTGAGTAGTAGTTATCATTGAAGGGAGGTAGGACCAAAGACAGGATTATAAATTCTCACTCACTAGCTAAGACCAGTATTTAATAATATTTGCCATAACAAAAAATAAATAAAGTCAAAGACAGGCATAAACAAAATTACCAAAAGAGCAATTGTATTCCCATCCAACTATTTGTTATATTTACTTTGAGAATTTAAACTGGATTCATTTTCCTTAATACAAAACAAACATTTATGGAGAAATAATGTTAAATAACCTTCATTCATTTTTAGTTAATAATATGCTTTCTATTTCACACCTTCTAAGGATTCAAGATTGTGTCTCATCCTCCTCCAAATAAGACCAAGTTCTAGTGCCCTGTTCACCTCTCTCTTCCACACCACCTGGCGGTCATTGCTCAACATACACCTGTAAAATCATTGATTGAGTGAACAAAACAGTAAATGTTTTATTTATTTTTTATTTTTTAAAATATATTTCTTTATTGATTTCAGAGAGGAAGGAAGAGGGAGAGAGAGATAGAAACATCAATTATGAGAGAGAATCATTGATTGGCTGCATTCTATACACCCCCTACTGGGGATTGAGCCCACAATATGGGCATGTGCCCTTGGCTGGAATCAAACCCAGGACCCTTCAGTCTGCAGGCCAATGCTCTACCCACTGAGCTAAACCAGCCAGGGCAGTAAAAGTTTTATTTTATTTAACAATCAAAGGTCTGCCTTTCAGGAAACTACCTATCCAATGAATCTTTCCTGGTATTTTGTGACTTGAACTCAAGGGAATTATAAGGGAACTAAAATAGTTTATCATCTTGAAATACTAATTAGCACGGTAAATGCTTTTTTAAATGTGAATAAACATAAGTAAATATGCATTGCAGTGCCCCTCAAAAGAACCAGAAAGATATACCACCTGTAAAAATCAAACAATGATCCAGGGGAAGGCCATTGCTTCAGCAGGGGGGTCAGGTATGGATGTCCTCTGGGAGACGAGACGAGGGTACACATTCCCCATTCCCCCACATCCTCATTCAAGGAATGAACAGATTCAGATGGTAATGTCTGAATGCATAAGAGTTGCATCAGATCTTCAGAAAATTCCACCGGCCACTAAAATCCAGCCTTTCACATATCCAGTGGGGGAAAGTTCTGCACATAGTCTCACTGGATGACTCTCCTGTCCTTATTTCCATATAATTCCCATATAATACAGTCCTCCCTTAAGGCTCCCAACCTCCCCAGATTAACACAGTCTGGTTCAAATGCTTTCCTGAACCTCCATCCGTTGAGCTAGACAGAAGGTCATTTACAGAGATGTCTCAAGGGCATCACGTGAACTGGCCTTCAGACCAGCTGTAAGACGTAGCCTGAACTCTCAAACAAGTTCAATGACACTCGGGGGACAATTTGTGTTTTGGGGAAAAAACGGATGCATAAACATTTATGACCTATAGAAATCAGGGCCACTATGCTAGCCACAGGAATGCAGTTTGTGAGATGGTTGTGTATGTGATCAAAACTGAAGAGGGTCCAAGAACAAGTTCCTAGCAGGTCAAACATTTTGAAGCTGGGAAAAGAGGAAGATCCAGCAATTGAACTGAAAAGCCATCTACCCAGTCTGAGCTTCAGTGTTATGGAAACGGTGAAGACATTTTTGAAAAGACGTGCCAAAAAAGAATTAGAAATCAAGTAAGATGCATACTGAAAATTTTTAACTGTATTTAGTAGAGACAGTCATTAGGGATTTTAGGGTGAACAGTTCAGTGGAAGGGTGGGCATAGGACCAAAAGGGAATGAGTAGAGTATGAATTGAAAGTGAGAATGGAGAAGCCAAAAGGTGGGCAACATTTGGAAATCAAAACGAATACATGGGAGAACACCGGCCAGGAAAATGAGGAAGGCAGAAGAATGGCATCCCGGCACCTGGATATGGCAAAAGCATGTTGGCCAATTAATTAGACAGTTTTTTTGAGAAAGGAAGAATACTCCTAGATTATCCAAATGAGCCATTTTATACTCTGTTTTTTTAAGTTAGAAATGATTATTTAAATTTAAATGAATGAAGTATTTCAGTAAGATACCATTCATTCAACTTACACAAAATATTCAATTTTCTAAAAGTAGTATAATTTTTCAGGGGGAGGTGATCTTAATAATGTAAACAGGTGTTGAAAAAGTGCATGTCCAATATTAGTAGCTACAGAAGTCATCTCAAATGTATATGACCTTAGTGATCACTTTTATCAAGATCATTTAAAATCACAAGGTAATTTAAAGCACATAGTCTCAGTAAAACTAAAGTTCATTTCTTATGGCCCCCATTTTTACACCATTTTTATTTCTGGTTTTGGAGATGTACAATTTTTACCAAACATATTTTTTTAAAGTGATAATATAAAGCACATTAAAATTTTAATTATTTTAATTATTTCATTTTATGTATTTATGTTAATGCTCATCAATTTACTAATATGCTGCTATATTAATTGGTGGAGGTAAATGTCACATTTTTCATCTTAACAAGATTAAGGTTTCCTTCTCTTTCATGCATAGTCCCAAATGGTGTTCCTGCGTGATTCTCTCTCAGGCACAAACAAGATGTGATGTCTTTAGTAAGGAATTAATTGAGACAAAAATTGAAATGTGAATAAAAGTGCAAATCACAAATTTGCTGATATCTGATTTTCATTAATCCATTCAAGTCTTAAAAGACTTAGAAAACACAGAAAGTTAATACAGGTGTACAGTGCCAGTTTGGATAAGTTAAATATAAACCCTAAGTGTGATCTAGCATTATAGTTTATTAAAACGTGAAAATAAAATCAATGAGCTTTCAAAGGTGACAAGCTAAAATAGCAACTTTTATCATGTTATTGAATTGACAGGTTCTTTATTACAATGGCTAAATCAATCAATCTGTTATTTTGGTATCAGAAATAGATGGAAGACACTTTTATACTCAATCAAAGGAAAATTTTTAGGGCAATACTGTGAGATACTAAATGTTATTACAGTTTTATTAAAGATGACATTATGATAAACAGAGTTTAGGCAATTTATCCAAGGTCGAGATATGAACATGAAATATATATACATGATAAGCGACTTTGGAATTCAAAGAAGATTATTATTAAAGGAATACTATTGATTTTGCCAAATGTAGTCAGTTGATCTACTTTGTTTTGCTTCTTTATTAATTTAGAAATTAAGGAAATATTTATAACCACTTTCCTTAATGTCACTCTTTTCCTGGGTGTAGTTATACCCTTCTATTTATATCCCTCAAAGTGTGTCAATAACACTGTCATCTCATCTACTTGTTACAGAATTCTCTTTTTCCCACTACGATCTTAGCATGCTCTCATCTCAAATTCCCTCAAAAGTGGACAGTTCCAATTAGATTTCAGTAATAACAAAAGATGTCAATGATGAACTGAAAGTAACCAAAATGATTCGCAAAATGCTAATAGAAACACTCAATATTTTATATATTCTATAAGTATTTGAAGTTGTAAAGGACCCTATATTTCTTTTCTGCTGCACAAAGTGTTTATTTCTTATTTCTAAATAAATTGCCATAGATAATTCTTACCATGTTTAATGTTGGACATATTACTACCGCATTGATTTGGGTTTTACTCTATCAAGGTACTAAGCCTGAGCACGAGCTCATATTTCAACTGGGGTGTCGGACACCATAAATAGCACTCAATTGTTTTCGACAATGGCTTGCGGTACACATTACTACAGATCCAGATTGGATTACATTTGGGCCTCTTTGCAGGAACAATATCTTTGGCCAGTTCATGCAGATTATTTATTTTCTGGTTCTCATTGGTGAACTAGATGGTCTATAGCTTATCTTGCTCCCTTTATGAAGATAACAGTCTCCTCTTAAATGTTTGCTACCCAAATGTTCATTGTTTCCTGCGGAGTCCTTTGGCTTGGATTTCCCCACATTCTTCTCTAAGTAAAGTGGGTTCCTGTGGAGAGATTGAGAATTCTGTCTTAGGACCCATCTCTTCCCTTGGAAAAAGTCGCTAAGCCATTGCTTTGGTTCCAGGGGCTGGGCAATGGCCTGCTTCTCTCAGAGGAAAGACCCTGTATCAGGAAAAAGGTGCTGGGCAGGGCAGTGGCCTCTGGTCTTGGCTTGCCTCCCCCGGGTGGAACTCTGCCCTAGGAGCTGGGACAGGGACCCCTGTATTCTTGGCCTGCCATGCCTAAGGTGGAGAATATGCCCTGTAAGTGGGGGCTGGTGGAGAAAGGGTGTCCCCTACCTTTAAGCCACACTTCCCTGGATTTTAGCCTCTGAAACACAGCTTGAGGGAGGGACAAGAAATACTGGTGTTAGGGGATTTCTGTACTGGAACATAAGGTGTTCCCCTGAGCAGGATGGTTCCCCAGATTCTTTGTCTGTCGGAGCCAAAGAATGAATCTATGGATGGAAGATAGTATAGCAAAGGTAGAGATTTATTGAAGAAAAAGTACAGACTCCCACAGGGGGAAGGGGAAAGAATCTCCCAGCACACACTCCCATGTGGGGAGGGGGAAAGAGGCCCCCCTGAATTCCTGTTTCCACAGTTTATAAAGGCTGCAAGTCTCTGTGTCCTGATATCCTTCTGATGGTCAATATTCCCTTTGATTTTGTCACTATAGCAACTCCTGAGCTCAAAAGTCAAACCTCACATGGGACATATGTGACCCTCCTCCCTCCTCCCTCATTGTCCTCCCATTCCCTCTGGGCTTTCTTCCTCCTTTATTTTGTAAATATAGACCTTTGGTTACTCCCAGTTCCCTTATCTTATGTAAATGTAAGTGTTGCCTCTCCCTTGTCTTACAGAAATGTCACTGCACCTGGCTCCCTGGTGTTATGGAAATGCACCTTCTCCCAGCTCCCCTGTCTTGTGGAAATGTAACCTCTGCTCTTAGCCCTGTGTTTATTTCCATGGACCCTTAATTTTTAAAATTTCCTAAACTTGCCTATATCCCCTGAAAATTCCTATTTCACTGGGTACGTGCTCTAAAGGGAATACTGCTGGCTGTGAGTTGGTGGGAAAAGGAGCCCCATCTTCTTGGCCACCTGCGCCCAGAGTAGAGCTGACTGTCAGTCTAAGCTGAGAGCTGGGAGGAGAGAACATGCTCGCCCTCAGATGCCATGATCTTACTGTCGTTATTAAAACGTATTATATTTTCTTCAATGCATTCTTCTTCACTTGCTGTATGCTCTTTGGGCAATTTCCAGGGGCTCCCAATGTGTGTTAGTTTAATAATTTCCTTCCATTACGGTTGTTTCACTGAGGATGGATTCTGTAGAGTTTCTCATGCTGCTATTTCACATATATAACATCTTTATGTTAGAGTTTTATATAATTCATTTTCTGATCAATTTAAAAGTGCTGTTCTATCGTGTTCCCACACAAAGCTAAGCCACATTCCTCCATTGAGGGCGGATGAGGGGGTAAGAGTATAGTTAATGTCCAGGAGACCTCAAACAACTCAGGGCACTGCAGGGCACCAGGCTGAGAGAGACTCTACCCCATCAAGCAATGGACCCTTGGGTCACAGGCCTCCTGTACATACCTACTGACCAGGAAGCCCCGGATGGAACTGTGTGTGGATAAAAGGGGCCACATGCTAACCTGACCAGCTCAGGGAAGGCCTGCATGGCAGTCTTGCAAACTCAGAGACCTAAAGTCATTACAAAGGATGGTCTGAAATTAAACTTTAACTAAAAGCAGTTATGGTGGGTGGTTACATCCTATGCAGGTATCATCACTGACAAGGTCAACCTTTACCTTAACTGAGCCTATCTGTCTTTTTGCATCTATAATAACATACCCTTTAAAATGTCTGGGTAACTTGTAACTTCCCTTTTTCAAGACCCCTTGGGGTACAACCTAATATGCATGGGCTCCAGGACAGATACCACAAATTCCTTCATTGTTATCATGTTAATTGTTCCTGCACCCACCTAAGTATGTGTCCATCATTTTACTTTTTATCCAATCCCAGGGGTTTCCCCGCTTTGCTTTCTCCCACCTCTCTAGTCTATCACCAATGGATTTCATGTAACCCACCTATGTCCTTTCCTTTGATTGCAATGCGTAAATACACACGTAACCCGTCATTCTCCGGAACATTATCTCAACTCATTGAGGTTCTGCTTCCCAGCATATGTCGACAGTTTGGCTCAAATAAACTCACAAAAATTCTTTACAGGTTTCAATGCTTTTTTATGTTAACATGTGCTTCATCTGGACCTGCCATGTGTGCATCTCATTCCCTTAGAGATTTGATATATTTTTGCAAATAAATAGAACTAATATATACCTAAGAAGAGGGTTTGTGTGTAGGTTTAAGTCCATGAAACCATGCCTCAAGGAAAACATCCCACCCAGCTTCTCAAACATTCTTTCAATTTCTAAGTAATTCCATTTACATCCATTTGTTATTATTTTTTTTAACTTATTACCTTGATTCCACCCACTATTCAACTTGGGTAGAATGCTTCCATTGGTAAATAATAACAGTAACAATAACAGCTAAACTCCTTCCCCGACTCTTAAGCTACATCTGCACAGCAGTAAAGTCAGAGAAAGATCATGATTGAGAAAGACAGTGTCCCCTCCCCTCCCCTATTATTCCCCAAGATAATTTATGACAGTGAAGCTCTATTTCTCCTAAAATAATCCTAATTATAGGCTCATTAAGAGAGGGGCACATTGTCAACATGCAGATTCTGTGCTTCACAGCAAGCTCCCCAACACTTAATAATGCCCCGCACATAATAAGCACTCATTATATAATTGCTGGATGGTGAATAAATAAATAAATGGTCGCTGAGTAAAATCTGCTCCAATGCCAGTAAGTGGCAAAGTATGGCATCCACATTTTAAAAATTTTTTCTTAATATAACCCAAATCACCAGTAAGTGGCAAAGTATGGCATCCACATTTTAAAAACGTAGAACAATTTTTTCTTAATATAACCCAAATCGCTCTGAGATGGACTCAGAGCAGACTTGAATGATGTCTTCCTTTTGTGTAGCAAGAGCCTGATGGGGTAGGAAATATTTAAAAATGATTTTATATGTTTTTTTAATTGATGTCAGAGAGAGGAAGGTAGAGGGAGAGAGGGATAGAAACATCTATGAGAGAGACTCATTGATGGGTTTCCTCCTGCACAACCCCTACTGGGGGTGGAGCCCACAACCTGGGCATGTGCCCTGACCAGGAATTGAACCTTGACCTCCTGGTTCATGGGTTAATGCTCAACCACTGAGCCACACCTACCCAGGCAAAGAGACCTGCATAGACTCCACTCATGCCTCAAGCTGATTGAGATAAGAGGTGGGATGCATGTAGGGTAAACTGGATGGTAACTAGATGTCACCAGTGGCTCCAAGACCAATGCAGGCCAGGTGAGAGTTCCATAAGGAATTGTGCAATGCATTCCCTGATGTCCCTTAGCAACTGAGGCCTTAGGCACAACTCACCATGGCCTTGATGAGGCCTCCATGACAGTGACCTTGAAGGCAAGCTGTGTGGGTACTTCTGTCCCCCAGAAAAAGCTCTGTAACTATCTCCAAATCCAGACTTGACTTTGTCCCAACTTCTCTTGATATAGGTTGTAGAATATTTGCCTTGGCAAAATCAAAGCAGAATAAAAATGTATATCTCCATTCTTTTTTCATATTCAAGTTAGAGATTTAAAAAATAATTTCTAAAATGTACCATTACAATTTTTTACTCCATGATGAAGACATAAAAAAATATTCCTAGATAAATCAAAATAAATTAGAATGCCTTAGAATTTTGTGTTCCTTCTGCTGAACTGATCCACACTGTGTGGGCTATCTTAATAGTACCTGTTAGGAGTATCATTTAATTCTATCTGAAGAGTATTTTACCATGACATATATTACTAGTAACCCTAAATTACAGGATTGACACATAAAAAAAAAGAAATATCCTAAAAAAGATCAAGTTAACATTGTCTATGTATTCCTAGATTAAAGCTGAAGTTTAGAAGCAGACCCAACTTTCATAACCAGGAATATGTGCAGAGTAAGTAAAAATGAAGACAAAAAGAGATATAAATTATAACAAGAACTAATTCATGAGCCCTTGTTCATCCCTGGATCACTGAGCTGAGGCATTGAGCCAGCCCGTAGTTCTGGTGGGGCAATGGGTGGCACAGGCTTAGCCTTTGGCTTTGCCTCAGGAAAAATACTTTCACAGCTAAGCCGATATAAAAATTCATACCTTTCAATTATCCCTGCCCGAGAATGGCTTTGCAGAGATGTGCCAAGATCAGAACAAGGTTAATGCATTTAACATTTTTCTAAAAAATGGGTTTCGGGGATAGCTAGAGGGAGGGGTCACATGCTGCCTTCTTTTGACAAGCAAATCTCCCAGAAGCCTTCATGTCTCAAATGCCTACAACAGTGACAGACCACATGGCCTAGATGGGAAGACACAGTGTATCCTCACAAGGCAGACAGTATGTCTTTTCTCAGGGACTTTAATTGTAGTACAATAAGAACATAATCAGGGTACTGGTAGGAAATTGGAGTTTCTATTTTGCTGCTTTTTACATATAAAATTAAACTCTGAGGATAAAGATGTGTTATAGTTTTATGCTGACAAACTTTCACCCATGAAGTTAAGGAAGTTTATGCAGTTAACAGTAATATGCCACATATTCATACTTCAACATGGGTTTATTTTATTTTTAAATATATTTTTATTAACTTCAGAGAGGAAAGGAGAGAGAGAGAAAGAGAGAGAGAGAGAGAGAAATATCAATGATGAGAGAGAATCATTGATGGGCAGCCTCCTGCACGCCCCACACTGGGGATCAAGCCCACAACCTGGGCATGTGCCCTGACCAGGAATCGAACCATGACCTCCTGGTTCATAGGTCGACATTCAACCACTGAGCCACACAGGCTGGGCTCTACATGGCTTTAAATAAAAACTTTTCTTTGGCAACATAGATAAATCATGGATTGCTCACAACATATACTCTTAATACATAAGTAATATGAAACAGGTTTGTGTGACAAAGGCTGACAAGGGGATAAAGGGGGAAAGACTCCTGAACACAACTTTAACCTTGCCCTCGGTGACAGTTAGAAGTCATTGAACACCGAGTGTGAGACACCAGCATCACTGCATGTAACCTACAGATATGCTGCATGGTTGCTTTATGCTGGAAAGCAGAAATGCTCAGAGAAAAGCGCAATTATAACACTTTGATACTGTGTCTCAAAAAAGGAATGTTCTCTGGGCCTTAGAAATGTTTTCTACCCTAACCCTAGAAAAAATATCCAAACACTGAATTTTAGGGGGAAGTTTAAATAAAATCTCCCATTGAAAACATAAGAGCAACAACAATAACCAAGCACTGTAGGTGTGTACGCCTAGGTCACTAATGTAGACTCCAACCTGAGCATGGGGCTCCCAGCTGGGCCCTCACCCGCAGGCCTTCTGGGAACCATGTGTGAACCAGGTGGGAAGCTTGCCCCAGAGACATGACTTAAATGTCTCGTTCTTGTGGAGAAGGCTTTACGGAAAGAACAGGTCGTTCGCTTGGTGAAATTAGATTGGTTTTCTACCTGTAGGTTTTCAAAGTCTTTTTATTTACTCACTTTCTTTAAATTTACCATCCTACTTGCCTACTCTTCACATGAATACTAAACATAGTTTTAATGATTTTAACTATTGATAATCACTTAACCTTAATAACAACTAGATGGAGAGCTATTTAGATCCTGTATTTAGACCCAGAAACGTAAAAAATGCGACTCTATAAAAGCATTTTATCAAGAAAATGTCTATTTTCACACACTTAACAAAGCAAATACTTTATTAGGCATATTAATATATTTCTAACTGGTCAATTAATTTTAAGAAACTTATTTAACATGGTGCATATTTAGTGTTATGTAAGTTGTCTTTTGAATATCAATAGACAAATTGAAATCTGATTTTCCATGATGGAAAGGGTTGTATAGAGTTATTTAAAGGATAAAATTGTGTGTGTGTGTGTGTGTGTGTGTGTGTGTGTGTGTTGGACTAGAAGTCAGATGACCCATGTTCTGCTTCTGTTAAATGACTTTATAGAAGTTATTTATCTTCCATCTGAGTCAATATTTTCTAATCTGCACAGTGGAGACATCATGATCTGCCTTTCTGGCCCCACAAAGTTATCATGATATGACACATGTGTGTAAAACGTGTTGCAATTAATGAGCTGCTGTGAGAACCGACTCTGAACAAAATACATGGAGAACAGTCATGGGAGGAGAGGGAGAGAGGTAGCTGAAATAATCTACCGGATGCAATTGCATTTTTCACAATATTACACTGGTCAGAGGTGGACAATGCTGTCAACCGCTTGCTACCTGACAACAAGCAAATTATCGAGCTGACTTTCCCCCAGAACTGACTGAAGAGATGAGCTGTTTTGACAGCAGGTAAACACAGCCAGAGAAAAATGCCACCTGCTCTCACCTCCATGATCCGTGTGAAGTGGAGACCGGATGCAGATGGGGAACTCATTACCGGAATGACAGCCTCTGCTGTAATTAAAAAAACGGGATCTCTTTCTGAAGCAGGGGTAGGGCAAAGGGTAAGGGTCGCCTGACCCCCCGCAGGCCTTACCCCCAGATTTCTTAACATGAAAGGGCCCAGCTGTTTGGAGCAGATACACTGACCTGTGACTGAGGAGCTGACACAGCAACGACAGGAAATGTAAGTGCTGTTAATTAGCCACTAGAGTACAACAGTCAAAAGGTGAACATTGGAATACAGTCTAGACTCCTGCAGGTGCTCCTCGCAGAATCACACACAGCTCAGCATTCTCTGCCCAGGGACGCATTGCTGCCCCTATAATGGGACTTTGTGAAATGCGTGGGGTGATTTTGGTTCGGTTGTGTTTGTTTCCCACCAGTTTGATTGTGTCTATTAATCTCACATTCACATAACTATGGCGCCTCACCAGCTCATGTGTGGTTCACTCTATCGGCCCACATCGTCTCCTCCCCCCCTCCCCCTTTTGCTTGGTACCGAATATGTGTGGTTCACTCTATCGGCCCACATCGTCTCCTCCCCGCCCCCTTTTGCTTGGTACCGAATGCCATTTTCAAACTAGCATCCGAGCTGTCCATACAGTGACCTGGTGGGCCACATTTCCTATCCGCTCACCTGGAAACCAAAAGAAAGTGCACAATCATTTTTATTAGGCACATTCTGTATTAAGAAAAATAAGATGGAGTGCAGAAATAATGAAAGGGAAACATCAAAACCAACACAAAAAATAATAATGTGCTGTATTGACTGTCTTTACAGCCTCTTGGCTTTCAGATTCAAAATCTTCTAAATAAGAAGAGAAGAGTGTATGCACTGATCCTCTATGACGTTAGATCATCTCATGCAGCTGCTTTGTTCCCATGGGACAGCGTGTCTGCATTCACTCAAAACGTGTCAGCACAAGGCAGAGGAATTAATTACATTTCCCCTCCATTAAAATGGCGTTTGAAGTTCACCTTTGCACAACCTGGATTTTCCGTGCAGTGCGCCCCTCTCTCCTTCCCCATCTTCCTAGGCTTCCGTTCTGTTCTCCCCGCGGAGCGGTAATTCTTCCACCCAGATGCCAAACCGCACACACACTCTCCCGGCCCAGCTTATGCGTCCCTGGCAAGCCTGCTCGCATCTGTGCAGAGAACGGAGCGGGTCCTCGGGGCAGGAACACTGGGGCGGCCAAGAGGCTATGCGTGCAGATTTCCCTCGCAGACACCACCTCTCCCACAAACCTGTGCTTCTAGCACATCCTGCGCATGCATTCCCCGTCCCTCTGAGACCCATGATGCGCAGGAGCAGGCGGCAGCCAGGCAGCTGTCCAAGGTGCGCACTCCACGGCCGGGCGGAACTGGCACCCACGCAGATCGCTTTACAGATAATAAAGGCGTATTTGGCTCCTTGGGTAAGCGATGTTTTGTTACTAATGAGAGATGACTATTGGACACGTGGCAGCAGCTACAGGTAATGACTGTCCAGGTGAAGAAAAGTGGGCTCTGAAGCAAAGCTTCGTAGGAGACAACAGGTGAGAGGTAGTGGCTCAGCATGCACGCCTTCGGGATGTGTGTGATGGGCGGTGGCTCATGTTGGGCTTTTCCCTCATGAACATCCAGCTCCGTCGCTGCGTCTGGCCCGAGCCCGCAGGTGGGAGACTGCACCAGGGTCTCCAGCACCATTTCCCCCGGGTAGGTAGGGATAGGGCTTCATCAGTCAGCGTTTCATCTGAGCACCCATAGCTCCCACCCTGCCCCAGGAGAGACTGTTTCCTACTGAAGAGTTTACTTCTGTCAGACTAAGAACAAACCCTTTCACAGCTTCCGGTCGCCTTCCTATCAGATTGCTCTAAATTTGGGGGGTATCTTCTCAGAAGACCAACTGACATTTGTAAAGGGGAACTATCTTTCAACAAGACTCATTGTTCCTGTTGAAAAGCTAAGACAAAACAGAGGGCATCAGAGACATCACTAACCGTCTCGTACTATGAATGCAATGTTCTTGGTCACCAGTATTCCCAATACCGCCCCGTATCTTTTCCTGTGTGTGTGGTATTTTTAAGAACATGTTTTAAAATAGGCGCTCAGGAATACAGGCGTGGAGCATATTTTCATTGTAAGTAATTTCCTCACTGATGATGGTTATGCTGGTTATACTGTCTGAGATTTATGAGTAAATGATATTTTAACAAACTTGAGAGAAAAGCAGAAGGAGATTCATTGAGAGATGAAGTTCTGTTAAAGGAAGCGTGTCTCATACGTGTTGAACTGTTGAACACTTTTTAAAGATAACACTATTTCCCACACACTATTTTAAAGGGGTTATTTGAAATAAATGGAGAATCCTTTGGCCAGATAAGCAGCCAGTGAATGTAAAGAAAGTTAAATAGGGTTTTTCACTGGAAGGCTTCCTCTAGCTTCCACAGAGCTGGTGTGCATTGTGAATTTCTGAAGAGGATATCTTATATACACGTGCTTGGCTCTGAACTAACTCGTCTTTTCTTGGTAAATTCTACTGGAATGCAGCTGTGCGAAATCTGGTGAAATTTTTAATGTGCAGGAAAGGTCTGCATCAGCATTGCTTAAATAAATTATGTAAATCTTACTTAGGGAGCTGTCAATAATTACTCCAAAATATGGAGTATTCTGTGATGAAATGCACTTAATGCAAACAACATTGGAGAAACCTGGTACAGATGAAGCATACTGAAAACATTTAGAAACCTCAGAGTAAAACACTCTAAAGATCTGATGTCACTACAGGGGACTGGACCAATGGTGAGCATTTACACCTTCTTGCCCTGGCTGGTGTGGCTCAGTTGGTTGAGGTTTGTCCTGTGCACCAAAAGGTTACTGGTTTGATTCCTGGTCAGGGTATGTGCCCAGGTTGTGTGCTTGATACCTGGTTGGGGGTGAGTGCAGGAGGCAGTTGATGGATGTTTCTCTCTCACATGGATGTTTCTCTCTCTTTCTCTCAAATCAATAAAACTATACTTTTTTAAAAAAATTACACCTTTTTGCTCCAAAGACAGATAAAAACCAAACCATATGGAATAAAGATATTGCCCAATATGTGCAATAACTAAAGGAGACCTCCCAGCATGCAGATATGAGCATCAAGCACTTGAAGGAAATGCACAGAAAAAATAGTTCAAGGTGTTACCAGAACTAGACATGTACAGCAGTGGGTAGTTTGGTTAAGTAACTTCTGTTTCTCATTATGCGTTTATTCTAATTTTCAAATTCTTCTTGAGTAAAGTTTTGCTAAATTTTCCTTTCCTTTTAAGTATTGTTTTTTTCTGTTTAGATTTACAAGTTCACTGGTATAAAGTTGTTCAAGTCTATGATTTTGATTTATTTAAATCTGTTGGAATGAGTCACTGGATAACAGCAAAAGTCATAAATCCACCTGGAATAATGTTGGCAACACTGTCTCATTTCCCCAGGTCAGTTGGAAGCAACCAATGGAAAAATGTCTTCAAACTGTAACAACCATTTGGGACAACATGGCAGAAGCATTGGTCTGGATAAGAAGTGGATCCTGCCTGTCTCGGGTAGCTCAGTGGTTGAGCTTCGACCTATGAACCAAGAGGTCAGAGTTTGATTCCCCGTCAGGGCACATGCCCAGGTTGTGGGCTCGATCCCCAGTAGGGGCGTGCAAGAGGCAGCCAATAATTTGCTCTTATCATTGATATTTCTGTCTCTCTCTTCCTCTCCCTTCCTCTCCCCGACATTAATACAAATATTTTTAAAAAAAAGAAGTGGATCACATTCTCTTGTGCAGCTTAGAGACCAAAGGCAGAGCAGCTGGACCTGAATTAGGGAGCTGGTTATGAAGAAGGAGGGGCAGTGACTCTGTCTGGCTGGAGAGTGGAGCTGGGAGGATAGCCTGGACCGCATGCCTGCCCTGAACCATCACAGCTTAACAGAGATCCAAGCTGAGAGGTGGGGGGTTGGCAGGGAGAGGAGTCCTCAGGTAAAGACTGGCCTCCAGCTGCGGTGTGGTGTTAAAGAGTGAGGGAACTGGAATTCAACTTTTGATTTTGCATCTTAGACCCTGTACACACAATCCGTGTGAGCGTAGTCAAGTGTTCTTCTATCTAAATTTAAAGTGGAGGCAGTAGTTCCCCCCTAGTAAATTTGTTGAGACTATTCAATTAGATGATCTTTCTGAAGTCCTTGTTGGGGATATAGGACATGTTCAAATATTAATAGTACGATTACTAGCAGTATTAATAGCCTGAAACCCACCTTGTCCTCAGCAGCTGAGGACAAGATAGAGAATAAAGGGGGGATGAATTCTATTATTATTTGTTCCAATACTGAGAAAGATGGGCTCTATAAAGGACCCCAACTTCAATAAACCTGGGAAGATTCGGTGTGAGGAAAAAAAGGAAGAAGGCGATGTAAATGACTTTTGCCTAGGTACCCAAGTGACCCTGGAGCTGCCAGCATTGAAACCAATTGAAAACTGTGCCAAATATGCTCAAGGCAATTCAGAAAAAGAGACATTAAACTGATGGCTCAAAGGCATCAACATAGACATGGTTGGCATCACTGGAATGCCTGCTTCCTCAATTTCCACTGCATTACTCTTGTATCAAGAAAAATCCCATTAGTCGATCAACATATTATGTGATCTGAGATTTATTTTTTTTTAGTGCCTAAGTGATGTAAAGTTTTAATATTGTAAATAAGTAATTGATAATAGGTCGATAAAATAATAGCTACTAAGTTTGGCTCAGGGGGCCACCAACCAATTTATATCTCTCTGCTAATTCATCCTCCCTCAGGCAAGCCCTGCACCCTTCAGGTCTGCAGTTTGCTCATGACTACAGACTACATAGCAGAGATCCTTAGTCATCCCCTTACATGATGGTAAAAATGAAAATAACGAATTGCTTTTCAGTTATCACTTTTCATTGGGCTAATATACGCCAGTGTGGCTGTATATCGATTGTGACTATCCTATCAGTTCTAACTATTTCACAAAGTGTTATGTTAATTTACTGTGTACTTTCCAAATTCTAAATTCTAAATTGGTAAGTTTATGATCATTTCACTCCAACCTTTAAGATTTTAAAAATGTTGATCACATCCCCCATCTGAACTTTTTTTTTTTTAATCCTCACCCAAGGATATCTTTCCATTGATTTTTAGAGAGAGTAGAAGAGATAGGGAAAGACAGAGAGAAACATCGATGTGAGAGACACACATCCTTTGGTTGCCTCCTGCACATTCCCTGACCAGGGCCCAGGCCAGGGAGGAGCCTGCAACGGTGGTATGGAGCCCTTGACCAGAATGAAACCCCAGACCCTTCGGTCTGCAGGCTGACGCTCTATGCACTGAGCCAAACCGGCTAGGGCTGACTCTTTTTTAAAATTATTTGTCATCATGCTGTACATTATCTCCACTGGACTTGTTCTGAAATTGGAAGTTTATATCCTTTGACCCCCTTTACCCATGTTGCCCACCCCCTACCTCTGCCAACAACTAATTTGTTCTCTGTATCTATGGGCTTAGTTTTTTTATTGTTTTTAGATTTCACATATAAGTGAGAACATATGGTATTTGTCTTTCTCTGTCCGACTTATTTCATTTAGCATAATGCCTTCAGGATCCATCTATGTTGTTGCATATGGCAAGATATTTTTCTTTTTTATGGATGAGTCATATTCATATATACCACATGTTCTTTATTCATTAATGTGTCAATGGACCCCTGGGTTGTTTCCATATACTATACTGGATATTATAAATAACTAGGAGTGCGGTGCATGAATTCATGCCCAGGGACGGGGGGAGTGTCCCTCAGCCTAGCCTGCACCCTCTCGCAATCCAGGACCCCTCAGGGGATGCCTGACTGCTGGTTTAGGCCCGATCCCTGCCTGTCCTGGGGGATCGGGACTAAACCGGCAGTCGGACATCCCCTGAGGGATGTAGCAGTGTGCCAAGCAGCAGGCAGCTAGGAAGGAGCATGAGCCGGCACCACACCACTCGCACTCATCCTAGCCCACCATGCGTGCCTGCCTGCCGTGGCTCGGTAGCACTGCTGCGGAGTTGGAAGAGGTTCCCATCACCGCAGCTGCGCTTGCCAGCTGTGAGGCCGGCTTTTGGCTGAGCGGCGCTCCCCCTGTGGGAGCTCACTGACCACCACAGGGCAGCTCCTACATTGAGTGTCTGCCTCCTGGTGGTCAGTGCGCATCATAGTGACTGGTTATTCTGGTCTTTCCGGTAGTTTGGTCGTAACAGTTGCTTGGGCTTTTATATGTATAGATTCTGCAATGAATAAGAGGTGCATATGTCTTTTTTAGTTAGTGCTTTTATTTTCTTCAGAAAAATACCCAGAAATGGAATTGCTGGATCATATGACAGTTCTATTTTTAATTCTTTTAGTAACCTCCATACTGTTTTCCATAGTGGTTACACCAATTTACATCCTGCCTGCAGTGCACAAGGGTTCCCTTTTCTCCACATCCTTGCCAAAACTTATTCCTTGCCTTTTTGATGACAGCTATTCTAGTATGTATGATGTGATATCTCATTGTGATTTTTATTTTGCATTTGCTTGATGATGAATGATGTTGAGCATCTTTCCATGTACCTGTCGGCCACCTATATGTCTATTTTGGAAAAATGTCTATTCAGATAGTCTGCTCATTTTTAATCACATTGTTGTTTTATATTTCATTGCTTGCTATGGGGTTGTATGAGATCTTTATGTAGCTTTGATAGTAACCCCATATCAGATACATGATATTCAATGTTTCCTCCCATTCAGTGGTCTGCCTTTTTATTTTGTTGATGGTTTTCTGCACAGAAGCATTTTAGATTGATTTAGCCACACATTTATTTTTTGCTTTTGGTTGCCTTATTTCAGTTTCTTTTTATTCTACAATCTTTTTTATATCTTATTTACATTTATCTAATTTTATTTCCTAGATCTATAGTTTTGTGTTGTTGTTTTTATTTTTGTTTGTTTTGATTTTTTTTTTTTTAGAAAAGCTGACCTATGTTACAAAGTTCAATGATGTGTATGCACTAGAGATTTAAAAAGTTTTAATTGTGGTAAAATATACATAAGACATTTTATTCTCTCAACCGTTTTTAAATGTACAGTTCAGAAGTGTTAAGAACATTCAAATTGTTGTTCAACTAATCTCTAGAACTCTTTTCGACTTGAAAAATTGAAACTCTCATCCATTAACCAACAGTTCCACTTGCTCCTCCCCTTCCACCCTCCCTTTTTTTCTCCCTCCCTCCCTCCTTCTCTGCCATGCTCTCTCTCTCTCCCTCCATCCCTCCCTCCAGTGTCTGGCAAGCACCACAAAATAGAGTAATAGCATTTTTCTTCAAGATACATTCCTGAGATGCCTGGCATTTATTGTTCCTTTAGAGCACAAAATCTATTTGCCTGATATCAGCTGGCAGTATTTTCAGAATTACACATTGGCCTTGAAGGTTGTAACTTCTGGTTTAATATCCATGAAATGCATTTTCTGGACTTTCTGGCTCTAAGCTCACCTGAAGAGAATTATAAGGGGAATTGGTAAGCCATGCATATTTTGAGCTGTACCCTAACTTAACTATACCAGCATTGTCTCCTACAATCTGTGTTTTCTCTGCTAAGTCCCAAGAATCTACATTTTTATCAAAAGTACTTGATGATCTTTTTTTTAAATATATTTTATTGATTTTCCACAGAGAGGAAGGGAGAGGGATAGAAAGCCAGAAACATTGATGAAAGAGAAACATCAATCAGCTGCCTCCTGCACACTTCCCACTGGTATGTGCCCACAATCAAGGTACCAAGGTACATGCCCTTGACCTGAATCAAACCCGGAACCCTTGAGTCCGCAGGCCGACGCTCTATACACTGAGCCACACCGGTCAGGGCAGTACTTGATGATCTTTAAGCAAATGATTATGTGATGATTTGAAATGAGGAATAATTCTACATGTATTCTGTGAATTACAAAAACCCATATTCTATTGTAAAATGAACAATGGATGCAAGGAAAGCACGACTCACACTGTGTCATTCATAACTTTGAGAGAGGACATTGAAGCTTGAAACTAAGGTAAACTGAATCTAGAGAGAAGTGAGGGATTGTGGTGGAACCCTGACAGTGACTTTCCTGGGCAGGTCCTAAGATTTTAGGTCAAAAGATCATTGGCACCTTGGGGCAATGAATGGCCCATTGAATTAGCTTTTCAGCTTCCCTTTTGCTTCTTACAATTCCTTTTGGTAGTGGCCCCACCTCCATACGGGAGATGCTTCCCTAGCCCCTCCCATTCAGGAGTTCTGATTGTAGGTTGTCTCCTAGGCCTGGATCTGAAGAAGAAGGAAGACTGATCTCATCGCATCAACTCATTGGCTTGTGTGGGATCAACATCAGTGTCATTAAAGGTCAAGACTGAGTTTCTAATAGTGACTCCAGTGCAGAAGGGAGACCCATATTGAAGCTATGACATGGACAGACTTGAGGGAGATGGAAACCACATCCACTTCTTTCTCCTATTTGTAGGGGAGAGAAAGAGGAAAGGCGACCTCTCTCAATAAAGGTAACAGGGAGCCAGGTACACAGGAAGCAAAGACTTCTGCCCAATGATACATTTTGTTAGAGTGCACCCACACCCGCCATCAAGATGGAATACGGTTGCCAAGCAAGTCTTGTATAATCATAACAATGCAACTGGCCTATTTTTATTTTTCCAAACAAATGACTGGAGACAAACTACATGCAAGCCATGAAAGAATTTTACCATTTTACTGCAGGATTTTATTTGTCTTTGCCATTTCAATGATTTTATCTTGCAAATCAAATGTTAAAGCTTAAAAGAGATGTGCTCCACTTTTATTTCTCAGGTACTGTGTTCTCAGTGTGTCCTCTGATGCCTCATTAAGATGACTTGTTCTGCATGTGCTACTGCCGTTTCAATCTGGTTTATTCTAATATATTCAAATAACCAAATGCTTCCCGAACCTGCCTGTGTGAAGGAAACCTCAGCGTGGCCTCGGGCGGTCTGCTGTGGGGTCACCTTCCGAATGGCCCAGCTCACATGGCCTCACCTCAGAGGCCACTTTCAAGCTGTTCTTTTAGCCTTAAAAGTAGTGATTTCATTGCAGAAATTCAGAAAAAGCTCTTTTATCCCAAGTTCTATAAACTTATAACATTTAATGGGATACTTCAAACTGGTCATCATCGCCTAACAGCTTTTTAAAGGTATTTAAATAATTTAACTGCACTGAATACTTGTATGTCCGTGAGTGTGTCCATATGTAAGCATGTTTTTTAAAATATGATTTTATTGATTTCAGAGAGAAATAGGGAGAAGAAGAGAGAGATAGAAACATCAATGAGGAGAGAGAATCATTGATTGGCTTCCTCCTGCATGCCCCCTACTGGGCATCGAGCCTGCAACCCAGGCTCCTTGTTCATATGAACCATGACCTCTTAGTTCATAGGTTGATGCTAACCCACTGAGCCATACCAGCCAGGCAGCATGTTGTGAAATTACAACTTTCACTACATTGGTACATAGTAGTCCTTAGGAACACTAAGGAACAAAAAGCTACATTTTATTTTATTAAAAATATTGATGTTTAATAGTAAATATCTGAGAGGGTTTTTAAGGAAACTATATATATAGTCATGGTTTAGGTATGGGAGAGCAAGCATCTATATATATAAAACCCTAATATGCAAATAGACCTGACGGCAGAACACTGAACAACCGGTTGCTATGACATGCGCTGACCACAGGGGGCACACGTGGAACATGGTATATATATAGTCATGGTTTAGGTATGGGAGAGCAAGCATCTATATATATAAAACCCTAATATGCAAATAGACCCAACGGCAGAACACTGAACAACCGGCTGCTATGACATGCGCTGACCACAGGGGGCGCACGTGGAACATGGTGGGCATTGGCCTTGGTGGGATGGTGGAGCAGGTGAGCGGGGGCACCAGACCAAGGCAGGGTGCCAATTGCTGTCATCGGGGCGAGCCCAGGGTGGTTACTGAAAATTCTTTGCTCCTGTGCGCTGTGGTACCGCCCAGCGCTTGCACCTGCTGCTGGCACTGGCCCCCCTCATACCCGCTGCCGATGCCTGGCACCAGCCCTGATTGCTCCACACCGACAGCAGGTGTGAGCGGGGCTGGCACTATCAGCGCGTGGGAATGGCGGTAATGGGAACGGGGTTGCCAGCAGACGGGACTAGAGGCCGCAGCGGGAAGGGCTAGGCAGGGGCTTGGAGGATGGGCTGAGACCCGCCCCTGTGCCCCCTGTAGCCTTGCAGCCCACAATTACTTACAAGGTGCATGAATTCATGCACTGGGCCCATAGTTTTATTATAACTGAGAAGGTGCACTCTGTGTTCTATAGAGATGCACAACCATCTGGTCCTAGCTAGGTAGGCTGGATAGCATTATTCTCCTGTAGTATAATTCAAACAGTATTTTGTCCAGGACAACCAAGCATGTATACAGCCCATGCTTGGTGGGTAACCAAAGGAGAAGTCAAGACTGATACGGGATGTTTGACACACTGATATTCTAACTTCCAGTTAAACCTATTCAGACACAGCTATTTCCAAGCATTCTATTCGACCTGCATCAGGAGAAAGTACAGTGAAATGTAAATAATGTATACTGTATTTAGAGAAACAATGTAAATACTTTATAGACTGTTCAGTAAATAATGTATATACTTAGAAAAACAATATAAATATTTCATGGACTGCTGGGCCACTGTTAAGATTCAGATTAAACCTCTGGGTTTAAAGAACACTGTGTTTATCAAAACTCAATTTCTTCTACCCAATAGAATTTAGCAAGGTTTGGATAAATTGCCATATATAAACTATGTATTCATGATACAGTCCTACTGCAGTCGCTGTATTAACTCTACAATATATTTTTCAGCTGCCGCACACTAACAGCATAGGAACGTTAAAGTCCGAGCTGCCTTTTATTGTTACAAAATGTACAGAACGACTTCCTGCCAGGCCCTTGCCAACCTTGCCAATCACATTAGAAATTCATATTGTATTCCTGATCCATTAGGATGACAAGCCTCAGTCACGTAGTTCTAAGGATAATGTTTACTGTTTGCAACTTTTGATTCCATTATGGAAATTAATTTACTATTCTCTCCTCTCAAAAGTGCACCACTCTTGTTGCAGGGGCGTTGCCTGCTAATGCTCTTTTAAAAAATCTTTTTCTCAGTGTTTTTAAAATCAGAAAAGTGCTTCATTCGCATGCCTCCCCTCCCAGGGTGCTTTAACACTCGGCGTCTTCTTGCAGCCCCACATGTAATATCCGATATCTATTGTTCAATTCCTCATACAATGCCAGGGAGCGTTCGCATGTTCTAATTAATAGGCATGGCGTGAAGGCCATCCCCGGGAACAATGCGCGCGCAGATCACAGCTGCCATCCACAGAGGTTGCATGTGAACATTCCCTCCTCAACTGCTGAGTCTTTCAAGCTGGAGGAGCAGCTGGCGAGTGAACAGAGCCCGCGACACAGCCACAGCGTGTCCCGGTCGTGAGAAAACGGTTGATGTCGAGTGCATATGAAACAGTATTCTACACCCACCGGTTAACATCATCTGTCCCCAAAGACACCAGACAGAAAAATGAAGACTGTCTAGTAAATTAAACCTGCATTTAGAGGGATGAAAGAATAATTCACCAGAATGCCTGATGTCCAAAGAGTAGCACTGAGGTATTTGGGGAGAGCGTGGAAAGAAGTTTAAAGAAGCTGATACGTGATTTATTTTATGATCAGACTAAGCAATGGTGACACAAACTCTGGCACGGTGTGGCCAGTTACTAGGGGTATATGAATAGTATGTCCTGCATTTGTAGACTTGTGTGTTCCTGGGGCAAGACAGAAACCAGAGGGAAATGTCATTGGATCAGTACTAAGGCTAACCAGGTGTGCCCAGCTGAATCTATCACTATTACATGAATATCAACCCAAATGTCTGCTCCTACAACTTTAATCTCCATACTCATTGATTTTCAGATGACAATGCAGCCCTTTTAAATTATACTCTGAGATGTGGATTTAGAAACATTTGGGTATGTCCTAAGGAATCCCTGTGTATAAGGCATGAGGAAAAGAAGGTCAAAGGACGTGATAGAGTAATCAAAGAATAAGGAGAATATTATGGGAGATTTTAAAAATAAGCAAAAGAAAGGCAAGAGCTCCAAGAAGCATGACAATAACAAAATGTTACTTTAATGCATGAAGCGAACTTAAATTTTAAGAAATCTCTTGCTTGTGGAATAGAAATACAATATTTTAAAATTTCCATTTTTTTTATATGCAAGCTGTCATACATTTTGAAAGATGTAAATCCTAGAGTCTGATGTTGACAATGACCATGAAAAAGATCAGCATCCTTTTGATCCGAAAAATGTATCTGCAGGTACTCACTGGCCCATTCAGATGCTCACTCTATTTGGCAAATTGTGTAGGTTCACCACATTCGAACCAAATATATTGTGTGTAACCCTGAAAAAAGGTGCCTATGAGAAGATCTAGTCTATTTTCCCACACCCACTCAATTGTATCAAGGTTGTTCACTGGGTTTTCACATCCCAGATTAGGAACCATCTCTGGCTGAATTATTAAAATTTGTTCATTGCTGTGATGCAGTGAATCGTGGGGGCTGCTAATATTCTTTGTAAGTGTGAAGCAAGACTTTTCCAAAGTTTTCTCTGCAAAGAATATTTTAAGGACTCAAAAGATGAAAACAAAATATTTGCCAGACACTGACTTTGCAAGCCATTTGAAAAAAGTAAATACTCATTTTTCACAACAGGGTTTTCTGAGCCTAAGCTGATACTCTGTGTTGTCATTAATATAAAATAAGGTAACGTGTGGAAATGTTCCGTACTAATAAACCATACAGTATTCTTCAATACTTGATTGTTCATTGGTAGGTTGTGGTATCTGGATGTCTAACTGCCTACCAATCAATCAGCTTTTTGTCTATTGATCTGCTTATTTTAGGGAAATAGGATTTACTCTGCTCCCATGACATCAAGTGTATTTGAGATAGTATTCTGCCTGCCAGAGCAGTCCTGTTTGTTCTCTAAGAAGCCGGCTTTTCAAATCAGAACCACAATGAGATACACCTCATACCTGTTAACGTGGCCCTTAAAATAAGACAAGCAATAACAACTGTTGGAGAGTTTATGAAGAAAAGGGAACGCTCATTCACTATTGGTGGGAATGTAGACTGGTACAGCCACTATGGAAAGCAGTCTGTCGATTCCTCAAAAAATTAAGAATAGAGCTACCATATGACTCAGCAATCCCTCTCCTGGGTATATACTTGAAAATCTCAACATTATATATTCTCAAATATATATGCATCCCTAGGTGACCAATATATGGAAACAACCAAAGGGTCCTGTGATAGAGGACTGGGAAGGAAGATGTGGTACGGTCTTATCACTAGTCAATCAGAAGGTACTTTTTGTCTAGGGACTTCCAGCTACTGAGCCATCCTTAGCAATGGTCTCTTCCTGTCCAGTTCTCTGGCGCTGTTTCATTAGCTCCAAAGATGATTTGAGGTGGAGGGGGAAGAAATCTTTTTTTAAAAAATATATTTTTATTATTGATGTCAGAGAGGAATGGAGAGGAGAGAAAAGGAGAGGAGAGGAGAGGAGAGGAGAGGAGAGGAGAGGAGAGAGAGAGAGAGAGAGAGAGAATGATGAGAGAGAATTACTGATTGGCTGCCTCCTGCATGCCCCCCAATGGGGACCAAGCCCACAGCTTGGGCATGTGCCCTGACTGGGAATTGAACCGTGACCTCCTGGTTCATAGGTTGACGCTCAGCCACTGAGCCACACCAGCTGGCTGGGAAAGAAATCTTTAAAGTCTGCATGGCAGAGGAATTACTTGGCAAGAGAGACACGCACATATGGACACACACACAATAATGTCCATCAGCAGATACTAGCCATAACATCCAACGGCCTGGTTACTTTATACTCTCAATATTTATTTACTCAGCTGATGTTTTGTTAGTAGCTTTTGGTTCCTATCCATTTAATGTAGTAACAAATGGATTCCATGATTGGGCTATTTTGCAACACCCATACAGTTTGTTGAGTATCTAGTGAGGATCCTTTAAATAAGATATTTAGTTACTGAAAGGAAACGCAAGTCAAAAGTTCAGTGTGCTAATCAGTTTTGAATATGAACACATTGGTGTCTGTTTTTGTATGTGGGACAACACTCAATACATTAGTCCTGTTTCCATACTGAGAAGTCAAAGTTACGTAATCTGCCCAAATTGACACAGCTATCCAGTCCTTTGCTCTGTACTGAATTTCATTCTTACTTACCCAGCTGCTGGGGTCAGTCAAGGAGCTTACCATGAACTAGGAAGGGAAGGAGGGGGAGGGAATGTCTCGGGGAAGAGGAAGGCCCTGTTCTATGACATGGAGAACGATGGGCGAGGAAGGAGAGGGGCCAAGCCAGTCTGCAGGAGTATCTCCAGGCGCAGCTCAGAATGGGGTGTTTCCTGTTTGGGTCATTAACTGACTGTTTTCCAGGCGACCAACTGAACGAGGAAAGGTAACTTTGTAAGGACAAAATATAAAGCAGAAGTCCTGGAGCGAGAAACAGTTTGCAAGCAGGTAGTTCTGACTACATAGTTATACAAGGCTGTCTGTCTTAGCTGTAAAATTGTCCTGTTAAGAATTGGTCAATGTTGATTAAGCCCTTACCCATTGTCTAACATTCTCTATGGCAAGTTGAGACATGAGCTAGGTCATCTGTATTTCCATATTATGGGTAAATAAACTGAGCACAGCAGCGTTGAATGAGACGTCCAGGATGGCATAACTGGCGTGTGGCTAAACAGGGGCATGAAACCAAGAATTCTGAACCCAGAGCCTGATCACTTACCCACTGGGCTAGCTAATTCCTAGTTTTATTACTAGTATCATTACTATCGGAACACATACCATTAATTTATTTAATATTCAAGACTCCAGCATAGAGAGTAAACTATCAATAGGTCCACAATGAGCATTTGCAAAAAGCTTTCAAAATGATTGCAATAAAAAATACTGTAATGATTGGGAAAATCTTGCTAGCCAACAATTACTGTGGGCTTATATTTTTGATACATCCCATTAAGGGGAGGCAGACAACAAAATCACAGAGACCTTTCCTTGCACTACTTGTGGAACTAGAGCAGGGGTGGGCAAACTTTTTGACTCGAGGGCCACAATGGGTTCTTAAACTGGACCGGAGGGCCGGAACAAAAGCATGGATGGAGTGTTTGTGTGAACTAATATAAATTCAAAGTAAACATCATTACATAAAAGGGTACGGTCTTTTTTTTTTTTAGTTTTATTCATTTCAAACGGGCCGGATCCGGCCCGCGGGCCATAGTTTGCCCACGGCTGAACTAGAGTCTCTAAGAAAATCAATGATGTTGTGTGTGTGTGTGTGTGTGTGTGTATATATATATATATATTTTAAGGCCTTTTCTGTTCCTGGTTGACATAAGGGGTTTGTTGCCATGAAAGACTGTGCAGAGCTCACCAGCTCAGCGCTGTCACTAAACGTGCATTGTTACAGATTAAATTAGAGGCTGCCCCAGAGCCGCACACGCTATTGATTTGTCAGGAGATGGAGCAGTTAGACCATCAAGGGTGTCACTTAGCACATCCCTTTCATGTAATGAAATTTACAGTGAGAAAGGGGAGGATCCACAAAGAGGAGACTGAGTGTTGTGGCCCAGGGGGAGAAGACTCAGTTCAAACTCCATGCTAATTCCTGCCGAGCGGGCTACTGAAGTGGTAATAAGGCGCAGGCATTGCCTCTGGCCCTGCATTTGTAGCTCTCAGCCTGGACGTTCACCACCCATCAAGGACATTATCAGCCAGGCAGGCTCAGTCCCCGTGCCTGCAGCTTTAGCACTAATGGAACTTGGACAGCGGCAGGCTGGGAAGCTGGGAATTCTCCCTGAGAAACGCAGACATGTCTTGTTTGTGCCACAAGTTTCTGATTCTCCTTTATTGCATCTCTCAACATTATTTATTTTTCATAACACGAATACAGTGATATTTATGTCTCTTCGCTATGTCTGAAAAACTTAACAGAACAGTCCTTTTTAAAATATATTTATTGATTTCAGAGGGAGAGGGAGAGAGATAAAAACATCAATGATGAGAGATAATCATGGACTGGCTGCCTCCTGCACACCCCACTGTGGGGAGGGAGCCTGCAACCCAGGTACTACACCCTGACCTGGAATCAAACCCTGACCTCCTGGTTCACAGGTGGACACTCAACCACTGAGCCATACAGTCCGGGCTAATAGAAGAGTCTTAACGAAATCTGTGAAGCCTCATTTACATATGAATGCTCCCTGGGTCAAAGGAACTGGGAGTGGAGGCTTCCTGGTCATGTTCTCATTCTTAGAACTCGACACAAACTACAGGTCAAATTCTCCTTTAAACACAATTTCAGAAAAGAGCTCCATTGAGACTCTAACATCTGAATCAATATCATTTTGAAAAGAACAATGGACCAAACCGTAATGTTCAGAACCAGGTGTGCATCTTGGTCAACAAACCTTAGGCACATTTTAATGTGGCAACGTCACTAGATAAAAAAAGTCCCCATTGAGGTTCTCTAAAATTAAAATCATCCAGGTTTGCTTATTCTCTGAATGGACAGAATGATCAGAGTTAAGAAAAAGAAGCATTCTAACGTGCCTACTCTGAGTGAATACTCAGAAGCCCAGAAAAAAAAATCTGTTGTCCCCTGCTTCTCATGGGGTAGTTGGATGAAAAAACACACACCATGTTGGACTCCAATTTTAATGATTTTTATAACTGTCTTTTCACTTTCACACATCTTTCTTCCTCTCCATCCCATGGAGTAAGCCAATGTCTCATTGCATGAAAGACCTTATGACATAACAGTGAAAGCATTCATATATGAACTCAAAATGCTAGTTTTACTTTGGTGCTCATTAGTTATCAAAAAAGGCAAAATATTGTTTTGTAGGTAACACAAATATTTCAGTATTTTTATTTTACACTAGGGGCCCGGTGCACAAATTTGTGCACAGGTGGGTCCCTAAGCCTGGCCGGAGATTGGGGCCGATCAGGGGCTGGCCAGATGGGGGGAGGGACCTCGGGAGGTTGGCCACCTTAGGAGGTTGGCCGTGGAAGCGCACTGACCACCAGGGGGCAGCTCCGGCATTGAGCATTTGCCCAATGGTGGTCAGTGTGCATCATAGCTACTGGCTGGTTGTCTGGTCATCTGGTCATCCAGTCGTAACGGTTGCTTAGGCTTTCATATATAGAGAGATTGCTTTATTTTGAATATACAAACGTGCTCTGTAAACTCCAAAGTATGCTGCACCTCTAAGATAATTGAATGATATGAAACATTTCATCCTTTTACAGCTCAGGATTAGAACAGTGAGACTTTCTTCTGATTGTCCACCTCTTCTTTATCCCCTCTAAGTGTCCTTTTAGGGAAAAAGAGGATTGTCCTAACTGGTTTGGCTCAGTGGATAGAGCATCGGCCTGCAGACTGAAAGGTCCAAGGTTCGATTCCAGTCAAGGGCATGTACCTTGGTTGCGGGCACATCCCCAGGAGGGAGTGTGCAGGAGGCAGCTGATCGATGTTTCTTTCTCATCGATGTTTCTAACTCTCTATCCCTCTCCCTTCCTCTCTGTAAAACATCAATAAAATATATTTTAAAAAAGAGGACTAATCGAATTTAAAGGTCATCATTCTTTAGATTCCTCACCACCTTTAAGGCTCAGCTTTCACCTTCATGTTCATTTCTTGCTCCAGAGATATTTATTTCCTTGTTAAATCGAGAGCAGAAGCAGTTGCAGAACAGAAGTCTTTATAAAATTGAACTTTGAGTCACTTGCAAGTGATATCTTTAAATCTTCATATAGTTTAACAGCTTACTGTATCGATAACAGAATATTGAACTTTATTTAATATGGGACCGGATCCGCAAGGAATGCCATGGTGTGATTTCCATCAGTAGGGCATGGTGCCAGGCGCGAGACTGTGCTACACAGAAACAGTTTCACAAAATGTAAAAGATAGTGATACTGAGGCCAAATGGCAAACATGAAAATAGATGAGTTGACTTCTCAAGGTTCCCTCCAGTGCCAAAGCCCAAGATTTTTTCTATAGTCTACAAAATCTAGAAATGAGAGGATTTATGCCCTAAGGTTATCTCAGTGTTTAAAAACACAAATCATAGGTAGCAAAAGACTTTGGGGAATGGCTAACACAGAGAGAGGGAAAATGAAAGAATGGGTGAGAACAAAGACATAGACCTAAACTAAAGAACAAAGACACTGAAACATAGAAAATCCTGGCAAGCTTAATCAAAAGAAAAAATGATAAATATTTAAGTGACAAAAGTGATGATAATCTAAAACAGAAATAAACACCTTAAAATGCTTGTGAAAATATCCAAGAAATTATAGAGGAAGTGTGGAGAAATGATATGTTCTTTCAAACCATCAATATTTTTATAATTGGCATTACCTTTGCAAATTCTATATATATAATGGCACATCATTTAACAAACATCTCTACAGCATTAACCTACTATTTTCCTGACAGGTTCAAGTACAAAATATAAATGTACCTCAAACCAAATAGGTGGTTATTTTATAGCTTGCAGGGCTAGTAGAGGTCATTTGACTTAATCACTTGATTTTTCAAATAAGGAAACAAGGGCATAGGTAACTTGAAGAATTTTCCCAAGAAGATACACATTAGTAGCAAAAGAGACATGACAAAATCAAGGCTTTCAAACCCCTGGTTACACCTGCTGTCTCTCCGTGAGTCCATTTCAACATAGTCATTTACCTTGAAAGAAACTTCCTTAATGTGCATAATTGTTTTACAGAATATGAAGAACCTGAATTAGAGACTAAAACCCAAACTATTCTAATATTAACACCAAAAAATAACAGCGAGAAATAAAGATCTTTGAGATGTGTCTTACCCGAGCAAATGAGGGGCGGATAATTAGATGTTAAAATCCTAAAGGTGTTAGTTCAATTTTAAGACTGCGTAAAGATTTCTGCTTTCTTGGATTCTGTCCACTTTTATTTTGCTCTCTTCTGTGGACAAGATACAGTTTAAACCATCACTGAAAATGGTTAAATTGTGGCAATCATAACTACTGGACACATATCCTTCAAATCATCACAAAACTACCTCCCTGACAGGGCCAAGGCAGGGGTCTGAGATAAAGCTCGAGTTCATGCAGGATACTCATTGTCTGTGAGTGCTTAATAAATACCTTGTTACAGTGATTTATGTTCTAGAAAGTTAAGCTCAAAAGGAATTTGGGAGTTTTCAAATAAAAGTGCGCAGCAATACAAAACAAACAGTACACATTTATTTTGTAGAAAAGACACACGTACAATCTGTCTCCCTATATAATATACGAGGGCTTTTAAATTAGCAAAAACTATTGAATTTTAAAGTGAAATATTTAGTAGCAGTGGAATGAGAAAAAAAGAAAAGGGTAATTGAGAATTCAAAGTGCAATGCTAAGTTCAATAGATTCGCGCAGACATTAATGATTCTTACAAACTCCTGATAGTATTGCTTTAAACTTGGCATATATGTCTTGTAAAATATTAAAGTTTTGAACTAGAAAAGCTGTCAAACCCAAAGTTATATGCAACCTATGATGGCCTTCAATATTATATTTTTATCTGTGAACTCACTCTCATGCATTCTTAATGAACTCAGGGATAAATTGTGTCCTCCCCACAAATGGTCACCTTAGTATCTAAACCACACTAGGTGCTCAATAAATGCAAACCTTTCCCCTTTTTTGAAAAGTCAGTTTCAGATATAATTTGCACAGAGTAAAAGTCATTTTTGTAAGTGTACAATTTGATAAGTTGTGTTAATTGTAAACCATCACCAGAACCAACACTTGGATCAATGCCATCAACCCCCAAATTTTCCTCATGTCTTTGTAATCTATCTCCCTCATTACTCATCCCCTGCCCAAGACAGGCACTAATTTATTTCTGTCCTTATAGTTGTCCCTCTCACACAATGTCACATAAGTGGAACTACATAGCATGCAGTCTTTTGTGTCTGGTTTTCTTTACTTAGCATAATGCTCTTAACATTCCTCCATGATAATGTGTGTATCAGCAGTTCTTTTATGGCTGCATAGTATTCCATTGGATAACTATACCCCAATTCATTTATCCATTCACAAACTGATAAACATTTTGGTGTTTTTGCATTTTGGGAGTAGTTGGACTAAAGCTGTTATGAACATTTATGTATAGGTTGTTGTGTATAATTTATGAGTCTTAAAGGAAGAAAATAGTGCATAAATTACAGAAAAATACAGGTGACAACCAAAAGAGTATCCTATCTCTGTGGAGAGACAGGTGTTTCAGAAATATAGTCAAAGGACGTCATTCCAGAGTAATCTCTCTGTAGTCTTTACTAAACTATGTAGTGGGGATTGTGGAGGAAATGAGTAAAGACAAGATGGCAGTTGGAGAAGTGACTTAAATTTTTTAGTTGACTGCTGTATTCACTGCAGCTTTTTTGTCTAATAATTATATAATCATAATAATATTACTGGCAACAATATAAATAGGAATAGGAACAATAGCTAACATTAACATTGTGCTTTCTATGCACTACAAATTATTCTAAGTATTTTGACCCCATTATGTCACTTAATTCACTTGCCCACTCTTAATAATGAGTTAGAATTGCTATTATCAGTTTATAGAACTAAAGCCCAGAGCAGATAAGTGACTGAGCCAATTTCACATAGCTAGTCAGTAATGGAGTGGACATTGGGAAGCAAGCATCAACTCCAGAATCCATGTTCTTAAACCTACTCAACATCTACTTTCATAAAATGGGTATTTTATTAACAGATTAAAGGCTTCTTAAGTGATTACCATTTATGAGAAACCCTCTTGATTCTCACCATTAGGCTGAACACTGGAAAGAGAACACAGCCCATACTTGATAGTAGATGCTAATTCCATCCTACTGTCTATGTGTATGCTCAAGGGAGCTCTTATTAAAAGTCTTCTTTCTTTAGAGATATTGAGAGAGTCCTCCAAATGACATTCAGAATTAAATGTTTTCTAGTTCTCTGAAGAAAAATATACTGTACTGACACTATATCCTCTAGGTTATCTATAATAATAAAAGGGTAATATGCTAATTAGATTGGATATATTCCAAACCTCATTCCGGATGTCCTTCCTGATGAAGCCAGGGTTTGAGGGAAGCCAGCACGGGTCCCGGGTGCCGGAGGGAAGCCGGTGCCAGCAGCTGGGGGAAGGAAAGCCTACTCTTGCACGAATTTTTGTGCATGGGGCCTCTAGTTACCATAGAAAATTCATTTAACATAAAGTTAAGAGATCAGTTATGACTAGAAAAATATGATTCTTATCATTAATATTGAAAGATCATTCTACATTTCTTTTCCACTTACTTGAAAAAATGCAGTTGGAACAATATTTTGGTGCTTGGGCTAAGAGATTTAAAGTTATTTAAAACTTAAGAAAAATTAAAATCAATAATATTTTCTCAATTATTTTAGAGACATAAAAGGTAATAAGCAATTGAAAAAAAATGAGGACTCTGATTTTAAATGAGTCAGGCAATTCTAATATAATGACAAATGAGTTAAATCTATGGAAATCTATTCTTATACACAACTCATATTAACTCACCATTAAATTTTCAAGATAGAATGGTAGTTGGTCTTAGTTCGTGGATGAAATTATTTCCTTAGTAAATGTTTACAAAGACTTTTCCCACAGTTTATCTGTTTATTACCTAAGTTAACAGATGAACTTCCCTAAGCAAAAATTAGAGCATGTTTTTTAAAATATATATTTATTGATTTCAGAGAGGAATGGAGGAGAGGGAGATAGAAATATCAATGATGAGAGATAATCATTGATTGACTGCCTCTTGCATGCCCCAAACGAGGGATCAAGCCTTCAACCTAGGCAAATGCCCTGACAAGGAATCGAACCATGACCTCCTGTCTTATAGGTCAATTCTCAACCACTGAACCACACTGGCTGGGCAGTACCAAACATTTTAAAGAAACATCCTATAAACTCTGGCCCCTTAATGTTAGTGACCATTACATAGTACTAGTCTGGGTAAGTTCAACAATATTATTGATATGAATAGGTAGGCACATAGCAGGGCATCGACTAGGAATCAACCTTTCTGAAGGACCAGCAGGTATTTGGTTTCTGGATCTCTCACTGGATTCACATTAAGGTCCTTGAGTTTATATGCAAGCATTTTCCAGTTTTTATAACATGAACTCTTTTGTTTGTCTGATATGTACTGACCTCATTCACTTATTCCAAGGTTATACACCACTCAATTGTGTCAAGTGAAGGTGGAATTGGAGTTTTGTGCAAAAGGAAATCATGTATTAATGAATAAGGAAGTCAAAGAGGTTGTAAGAAAGAAACTTTCCATCCAAATCTTTAATTTGTTCCTTTTTATAAGGGGTTCAAGGAACACGGGGATATCCTGAGGATTGTCCAACACCAGATGAAAAAAGGGAAGGTGAATATCAAAATGATACACCAAGACCCCCGTGCCTGCACTCAAAGCATTTTTTGCAGAATTGCTGAATATTTCAAATATTCCACTCAGCAATCACAATACATAAAAGAGCAACTATTGTATTTATGTTAAATATTCTATGACATTAACTTGGCATAACTTATTCTCACTTCCCCCTCTGTCCAAACTTAGAATCCCAATAGAACTATCACCTTCACATTCCAACAATCAATAGCAGGTTTTCAATACACTTCAGTAATACACTTGGAAAGAACATCATCAGACTGGCTAATTCAGTGAGACTATTTCCCTTGCAGATGAGCTAGATTGGATTTGTTATCTGTCAACTGTGGCAGCTCAATACGGGGCCCATTATTCAAGAATCAGGGTGGAAGTGGTGCTAAACGAGCCTGGCTGTCAACTCGTTCTCTCCTTGCAACATCATCAGCCTTTGTTGCTTGAACCCTCTCATCCCAAGTCCACACACACATTGTTCCTCCATCTGTGAGCATGACGGGTTGATGTACAGCAAACAATTCCACCCCATATATTGATTTACTCTCTGTTTCTCTAGACATCAATCTCAGCAACATCTCTCCTTCTGACTTTTTATCCTTAGTTTGGGCATGGATTTTTTTTTATTGACTATTTTTATGAAAAGAGAAAAATGTAAAGAACAAAGAGGGAGAGAGAAATCACTGGAAATGATGCGTCAGAATATGCTAAACACAGCCAGCTTCTAAATGAGTATTATTGACTATTTTTATGAAAAGAGAAAAATGTAAAGAAACACAAAGAGAGAGAAATCACTGGAAATGATGCGTCACAATATGCTAAACACAGCCAGCCTCTAAATGACTATTTTTTTAAAGTTGATGTAGCCAACAATAGCACGATTTGTTTCTTTATTCAAGTCCTTCTTGTAACCTTCCAGGCATAAATGGAACTCTACATGGAGAATAGATTCCAGGGTAGAGACTGAACCTGAGCAGACAAAACGGTAGCTACTGGAATCATTGGGGCTGTCGTTTCGTTCTCTCCACACAGTGCTCTGCGAAGATATTAGAGCACAGGCACCCACTGAGGTGAGAGTTCTGTAACACCTAGACTCAAAGCTATAAGAAAGGGGTAGTAATGACAGTTCCATGATTAGTCCCTTTCTGGTCAATTTCAATCAGTTCCTTAATGTGACTTTAATGATGTTTTTTAGTGTTAATTTTGTTTTATTTTTTTAACGCTGTGCCAATAGCAGCTCCATTCAACCACTGTGATTTTTTCATTAGGATGATTATAACAGAAGATGACTCTCCATGGAAACGTAGGAGGCACTCTTGTTATCCATGCCCCATTGTTACTCTACAGTAATTGCTCCGGTCTGTCATGTGAATGAGCATTTAAGGAGATTTTAATCCCCGAACCACCACGTTCCTTGTGATTCTGTGTGTGCTAAAGATCCTTCTGACAGCACAGTGATAGAACTGGTCGCAATGCACACATGCCCAGAACTTCTACAATTTAAACATAGCTAAAGAGTTTGGATGCATTTTAATGTCTAAATAATTTGCTTCTAAGATAAATTGATGCGGGCTAAGTTGCAGTGTGGAGTAAACTTTCCAGTTACACTTTCCTGAATACAGTTTAAGAGAGGACTGGATTCTGCAGCTGATTTTTTTGCTCTCATTTGCACATCATGCCTCATTGCCATTCCAAGCAAGGGGAGGCAGTTATGAATAATGTCCAGCTATCACCGCTTCCTGCTCCTATGAGGAAGATGGCAAAGGCACTGAACCCATCAAGACAAGGATGTAGTTCATTAACTCAACTATAGATCTGAAAGCCTTTCAAAAACTGGGTCAGTTTGTCAAAGGTGCAAACATGACATGACAGAGCCGTCTGTAAAACTGAAGTGCACAATTACAAGTCCCATCAAAAGTAATCAATGCAGCTCATTACACAATCTGTTGTTTAGGGCAAGCACAGCAGAGTTCAAAGTGAAAGATGAACTTGTCTCTATCTGGGGATGATAAAAAAGGTGGGAATGATAAGACGGCGACATTATCAAAGCGTTGTAAATATGTGACACACCGTGCTGGCATTTTCAAAGTTCCTTTTTTAGCCCAGAACTTTCTGTCACCAGAGCAATGGATGTCACAAAGACTGTATTAATTGGATACAAATGGCGGCAAGGGAAACAGAATCTTGCAGATTTGGGGAACCAGAGCTTATTGTAGAGTGCGATATGGAAACCATACATATTGTGGAGTATGATATGCAAACCATGCTGTCTGTTGGGCATAGTGAATTTGACATACGGTCTCTCAAGGAAAGGCCACTTGAGTTGGCATGACTGCAACTGTTTTCAAGTAAGTGTGAAACTGCCAGGGCTAAATAAAGTTAAGGGGTAATAGGGTTAAGTACTGCAAGTGCAATAAAAGAATAATTGCAAAAATGATAGAAAATATACAAATGGACAGTGACGTTCCAAGACTCCACCATCAGCAGATTGATTAATTGTGAAGATAAATGAGATAGGTCTAACACAATCTTAAGTAAGAGTTTAAGAAACAACAATTTTTAACTTTTAGATCAACTTTGGATATGATAAAATAAACAGTTTTGAGAACAGTTTGCATGGAAAGAATTCAAACGTACTTTGAGCTTTGTGGAAAATTGAGGAGGGACCGATCAGGATGATCTTGAAGCCTCAGTTCTTTCCCTTGTCAGCTGCTTAGCAAAGAAGCAGGTCAGAGTAGCTCACAGAAGCCCAGACCCTGGCCCATGGATGCTTCATTAAACAAGATCAAACCTGTTGTCATGTGCCACATACTCAGACAGAAAGTCTCTGTCACCACCCACTTTCACACAGAGAACTCTGGAGTGTGAATTCTTTCCATGGCCACTGGTATGCCTGGCTTGAGCTGTCCTCTATGTGAGTTAAGGAGATGTCAGAAATTTGCTACACTTCTGCCTATAAGGTTGAAGGCCTTGGTGTAAGTGTTGACATGTTTAAATGAACTCTGCTCAATTACCTACAGACTATTCTTCTGATTGCTTCAAGTCAGATCTCAATTGGTAATTGCAGCAAATTCTCATGATCATCCCATTATTCCTTTTATTTGTGATATTTTATATTATCTAGGGTTTCAGAACCTGAAGGATATTGGTCACAAGTTGTCAGCACTGGGAGAAAAAGAAGAGGAAGAGAAGGGATGAGGCTTTGATGATTCCTGGATTCAGTTTTCTCTGAAACCAATCTCTTTCTCGCATCTTCCATGTTTGTTATTTAAGCCAAAGAGAGTCTATGAAAAGTTGGGATGTTCCAGAATGCTTGAGATGAATCATGCAAGGTGAGAAGAGAATGTCCACGTCTGTGGGTTATGAGAGTGTACACTGAGGACATTTGGTGGCCAGAAGAAAATAGGAGAGAAGTTTACCACTGAAATACAAGAGCACCAGCAGGGAAACAGCATGCCACATCCCAGGAATGAAACGTAAGTCAGTGGGACTTGAGGACTGGGAGATTGGATATATCCCCATATGGTGTAGCAGACACTGCTCTGAGCCTTTGCACAGTTAATTATCTTAGTACTCTGCAATCCTCATAACAACACTGTGAGACACAGACAATTAAGGGAAAAGGACTTGCAGCCCTTGAGTAGAAGGGCTTCACACCCTGGCAGTGGGGTTGTTGTGCGTGCTCATAACCCCTGTGCTCCAGTGGCCTTTCACTGAGCTGGGTAGGTGGAGAGGGGCCAGCTCAGGAAACTCTTACCGGCAAGGTAAGAAACTGAGGGGAAGACATGAAGACATCAAAGGATGTCTCAATGCTGAGGGTGAAATGCTAAGAAGTGTGTTCTAGATCATCCTTAACCTAAACCGTCAGAAGAACACATTAGAATCATGGAAATGAATCAAAGCGGGGAATCCAGTCAGGAAGCCATCCGACCATCAGCTCAACGCTAATGGGTAGTTTCTATGGACAATGTCAGCGGGAATACAGAGGAAAGGGTGATCTATTCAGGGAGCACAATTGCTATGATTTTGTAACTAAATATATAGTCAAAGGGATTTTTCTTCTTTTTAAAATTGAATATCTGGGCCAACTCTATTCCCATGAGTTATCTCATTTCTTAAACTTTATTCCAAGCTTCAAAAGCCCAGACCTGGATGCTGTGCTTTAAGCTTAGTCAAGTGTCTAGCTCTTTTCTGTCCCTTCTTTCTTCCACCTGAAGCCAAGATTGGGAGAAAAGAATAGGGAGAGTTAATAGCCTCATACCCAACATGTGTTTCTGGCTTGAGCAGGAGGCATCTTTCATGGAGCCCAGTCCGCTTCCTCAATGCTTCCCCTGGGACAGAGTCTAGTCTCTCAATTCAGCCACCTCCACTCCTCTCTAGAGGAAAAATCTCACAGGAGGCATTAAAATGTTCAACCTTTCTCCACAAAATGCTCTCGCTGGGAAAATGCTTGCTGGGTTCCTTGTAACTCTCTAATATTACCTTTGATGGCATTACAGTGAACCCCTGGATGTTAAGAACCCCTTTGTTAATAAAAGAACCCAGTTGTTAACCAGGATCTTAGATGACAATGAATCTATACTCTGCCCAATGAAGAAGGAACAGTCTACTTGATCGTAGAATGACCTATTAAAATTCCCTCAAGCGTGTCCTATGTCATGATGAAAAGAACCTAAAGTGGTATATGTCTTAGAAGTACAGTGCAGGGCCAGCTTCCTCAAATAGAGCTGCTAACTACACAACTGTTCTCGGCTAAATATATGAAGAATTATGGAGGTTGTCGTTCACACATCCCACTTTTCCAGGAACAACACAGAAAATCTGTTGAGAGAATCTCCATTGAAAAGAAATAACAGGATTCTATCTCTTGTCCACAAGCAACAGAGTTTCAACTCTTTCCAAATTATACTTACTTGTCATATTTGTCATATTTAGGTATTTCTCACAATTCCTGGGAGATTACGTATTTTCAAAATATTTAGTGAATGGGGAAAAATTAGAAAATGATTCCATTTCTCTTTTATACCTGAAAATACTCAGGATGATTGACTCCTATATTTGTTTTCTGCCTTTGTGGGAAAGGAGTGGAGGGCGGCTTAAAAATATGCACAGAGTATTCCAAGAAAAACATAAAGTCCCAAGGAAAGGAAATTGTGGGTAGAACAGCAAGACAGAGAAGGGGTAGGTTAGAATGTACAGAGTTTGCAATAAAGATCTGAAAACTTACATGGAAATTAGCACAAATTAGGCTTTGTTTACTAGTTATCAACACACTGACAAATTTCATTATAGCTTATAAAAAGTAAAATAAGTGAGTGAATAAATAAATAACAACCACCCAGGAAAGGATATTGAAATTATAAGAAAGTTTTCAAATTGTTAAAACAGGAAGGATACTGCATATAATGAATAAAATTCTCATAATAATTAAAGTGGCAAACTTTTCAGAGTCGTGCCTTTTAAAGTTTTCCAATGCAGACTGAGACTGAAATGTGTTGCAGGTAATTCTATGGGGCGCCAATTTAAAATATTCTAAGTATTCATGCCTTGAGTGTGTGACATTGAGATGGTGGATTTTCAGATTATGCAGAGAAATATTTGGACTATCTTTCAAGTATAGTTTCATAAATAATGTTCCTGAGAGGAAACCTTGTGCAAGGGAAGAAGCAACCATGAATTCAGGAAGGTGCAGAAGATGCAAATGAGTTGTTTTGTTTGTTTAAACTACATGGGTCAGTGATGGGAAGAAGAGAAACATAAAAAAGGTGTGCTTTTTTTTAGAAATTGAAATTACTCAAATATCTAAAAAATTAAAAGTTTAACCAAGGAAATATGTGCATCTGCTTTTAAAATAAACTTCACTCTTGGCCATTTAAATCAATAGACATTTACAGAGTATTTATTTGTTAAAAAACTACAGATAACAGCAATTATGATGTGAAAGATGCCTAGTCCAGTGTTTTTGCTCAATCCCTTTCCTCCATTCCAACCTGCCTACTTTTTTGCACACATTACACAACCAAGCCTTTCTGCAGTTAGACAATATACCTACCTTTCCATAACAATTTGATCAAAGACAAATGTCCATTAACAAAGAGATCCTTCCAAATAAAAATTACCTTTATATAACTCTAGATTCTATGTTGAAACGTTTTACTCAGGGGGTTATATAATGTGGCGTATCTGTAAATTTTTCTACAATGATTAATATTCAGGGTCAAGTTCACCCTTAGTTAAAAATCAGTTAAAATTAAATAATTGCTTAGTGGAAACAACTCATTTAATGAAGGATATTTTTTAAACCCCTGCAGCATGAACTGTCCTTCAGGGAATAAGTAAAGCTTCCTAGAAGTGCTAATGTTCATTCTATAGGTGTTCGTGAAACTTATCAAATATTCAAAGTGCAAACACACACATCTTTGCTCTATCAATATTTATAGCTTGAAAACACATTATTGTTGCAAATATGTCAGGACAATAAAAAATATCCATTTACAATGGGAATTTATAACAAAGGGCAGTGGGACAATATAATTTATTCTTATCATTGACTCTATGACTCATAAGTAATAAGAAATGAAGCTACAGGTAAGTTATGAAGGTCATTTCTTCTCATGCATGAAAATATATAAATTGTTTATATCATTATCTGCTGTGAGATATTCTAACCATGGAAGATTCTGAAATTATGAGCCACATGTCTGGACTCTGGACTGTGAAAGTTGCCCTAATTTGGCTTTCAGAGACAGGTTAGAATAGACTATAATAACAATAGCATGCATTTATATTATTATTTATCCTTTTAAGGTATAACTTAAAGAGTGCCATTCTAAAACATACTAGAACGTTTATTTTTAAAAGACTCTCAATAGAGCATCAATATTCCATTTTTACGCTTGTGAAAACACAGCCTCAGAATGGATGTTCGATTTGCCAAAAGTTCCACAGCCAGCAAGCATTGAAACAGGAGTCCGAGATCTAAATTCCTGATATCCATTTTCAGCTACATCATGGCTCTTCTCTAGAAGCAATGATACAAATCATTAACACTTATTGGATGTTATAAGCATTTTGCATGGATTGTTACATTTAAGCCTTTCAACGACCCATAATTAATAAGCTTATTTTACATATTAGGTAACAGGTTTGGAGAAGCTAAGAAGCTCCTCATAGGTGGCAAAGATGGGTTTGAAATGAGGTATCTTTCCTTTAAACCTGTGATTTACCAAACAATGCGCTTTTTAAACAATAACAGGAAGGCATCATTGCTGTCTAGACATGGGCTGCTCAACTGTGGATGAGCTGCTCATCACTTTGCTATATCCACATGCATGTGAACATGGATGTGCGTGTTCTCTGGTAGAGTTTGAGTAGAGAAGGTCCCCTAAATACCCACGTCCTAATCTCTACAACCTGGGATTATGTCAAGTTCCATGACAAAGAGGAATTAAGGCTGAGGATCCTGACATTAATCAGCTGACTTTGAGGTGGGGCCAGGATCCTGATTTTGAGAGTTTAGTTAGCTCAGCTACCCCATGGTATTCCTGCCTAGACTTCCATTGTATTTGGCCCAGTGCCCTGTGGGGGTCTTAAAAGACACTAACCCCTCACATATCCTACATAACAGACTGTAGAGTCACAAGCAAATTGTAAATTCCTGATAGAACTTTCCCAATAGCCTAACCCTAAACCTAACCCTAGCCCCGTGGTCGGCAAACCGCGGCTCGCGAGCCACATGCGGCTCTTTGGCCCCTTCAGTGTGGCCACGAAGTTTCAATCGCACTGTACATGCGCGCCCGCACGTGGTATTTTGTGGAAGAGCCACACTCAAGGGGCCGCAGTTTGCCGACCACTGCCCTAACCCAAAGCCTTGTGTGTCCCTTAGATAAGACTCCTATGGACTTTACCAAATTCTGCACTTTTTGGGTTTGGGTTGACCAATCGGCCTTAGCCTGTGAACCCCAAAGCACTCCTCCCACGGACCCTAATAAAGGCATGTGCCCCAGGTCCTGCCTCTCTGTCTGCCTTGACATCCCTGTGTGGTCTCTTGAGGTGAGCCATGGTTCTCCTTCAGAATCTGTGAATAAGAACCTTCTCTACATCACTTTCTCTTGTGGTTTTTGTTGAGCTGCAGCGCACCACTTGGCATTCTTTGCTCCACTTAAGGACTGTTAACTTAACAAAGCCCTAACACCAGTGTAACCAGGAGAGTTCTTATGAGTGGAGGATGGAGGCAAGAGACAGAGAACAAGAGGATGGCAGTGTGAGCAGAAGGTGGCCTCCTATTCTGGCTTCAAAAGGATGCCGGCGACTTCTCTAAACTAGAAAATGGATCGAAATGATTCCTCCCAAGAGCCACCACAAGGAACACAGCCCCAGGGTAATGGATCAGCCCAGGGAGATCCATTTCAGACTTCTGACCTCCACAACATTAAGATAATACATTTGTATCGGTTAAGCTACTAAGTTTGTTGGCAACACGTTATAGCATAGAAAATTTATACACCAATTTATTTCACAGTGTAAAGCTGACCTTGTGATAGCTACAGTCCCAAGTCTCCCCTTCTCTCCTATAGACTCAGGGCAAGTATACATTCGCTGGTAGTAAAAATAAAATTCAACTTACAAAGATACCTATCTAATTACAAATAATGCCTTTTTTCTTAAAATGAGAATTAGCACTGCTCCTGGACAACATGCTTGTGTTTCGTTTATTTATTTCCTCTTAATGACAAGCACGAAATAAAATGTCATATATTTAAAAGCAGGGTATGTGAAAATAGAAAAAAATATATATAAGAGGCATATTTTTCCATTGTAAAAACAAAACAAAAACAAAAACCCATAAGGGAATAACCAAAGGATGTGCTGTAAACACAGAATTGGATGGGAGTTAAATGGTCTCATAAGGGAGTGGCATCTACCACAGGTGCTCAAGTGCCTCCTTGACTTGGCCCCCGCTACATCGTGGGAGCAGTGCTTGCAAAGTTATTGCCTTTTTCTGCCTCTTGTGCTCCCTTTCCTGGGGTTTAGGAGGAACCCATGCTCTTCTACTTGATAAATTTGGGATAGCACAGGGCATTCCTAATCTACACACAGACTGTCCCTGACTTACGATGGTTTGGCTTATGATTTCTCAACTTTATGATGGTGTGAAAGACATGCATCTCATAGAAACCATATTTTGACTTTGGAATGTTGACCATTTCCAGGGCTAGAAATATGTGGTATGATGATCTCTTGTGATACTGGGCCGCACAGGGGCAGGGCTGCCAGTCAGGCACAGAATCACAAGGAAAAACCACCCATACCCTACAGTGAAACAGGTTGCCTGTGTTTTTTGGACATTGTGCTTGTGTTTTTGTATCCCTTCATGTCTACAAACTCTCACATGTGTCTCCTGCTTCTAGTGGGAAGAAGAAGGTAATTGCTTGGGATGAAACTCAAGATAATCGCCCAGCTGTAGGTTAACGGAAGTGTTCTGAGCAAGTGTAAGGTGGGCTAGGCTCAGCTATGATGTTCCCTAGGTTAGGTGTGCTAAATGCCCTTTCAACTTACGATATTTTCAGGATATAACAGATGTATAGGCCATAACCCCATCCCAAGTCAAGGAAGGTCTCCGGGTAGACATTTACAACCTCTAACCTGTTGCCTGTAATTAGCAAAACACTACTTCCAGGTACACTTTGTCAGTTTAAATTTTGAACGAAGAACTTTGTTGCCCTTGTTACCTAATTGTTAAGTATAAGGTAGGGAAAAGCCCAACTGTTCTCAGTTACTTATCTACTGGGTGTGAGCTCAGGGCACTAATTTAACACGTGGCCACATGGATCATCTTGCTCGTTGCCATCCTGATTCAGATCCAGGCAGCCGTGTAGGGCAGCACAGCTGTGTTCTCATTTCCTTTTCCGCCATGCAGATGGCAAGTATGAGGACTCTCAGCCCATGCAACTCCACCCCTGCCTCTCTTCCCCCTCCTTCCTTCTCTCTCATTCTGAGAGACGCTATGCCAGGTAGCCCTGAAAGGCAATTTTACTAACACTTAATAAAGAGCTTTTATAAATTGGAATAACTGGCTTTTTATTAACTGCTCCCGTGTTATCTACATATCATATCTTGGACAGCCCTGGAAATGGATTGCAATATAGAAATTTGAAATTCCCAATTACTTGGCCCCAATAATATGGTAGCACATGCTGAAGCACTTTATAGTTATTTACAATATTTTCAAAAATATTTTTATTGATTTCAGAGAGGAAAGGAGAGGGATAGAGAGATAGAAACATCAATGATGAAAGAGAATCATTGATTGGCTGCCTCCTTCACACCCCCTACTGGGGATTGAGCCCGCAACCGGGGCATGTGCCCTTGATCGGAATCAAACCTGGGACCCTTCAGTCCGAAGGCCGATGCTCCATCCACTGAGAAAAACTGGCTAGGGTATCATTTACAATGTTTTAAATATATGTTTGTATTATTACAATGGATCTCACACCAGCAGATACCTTAACAATGTTTAGTAGTGGGAGGAATCACATAAAATATGCCAGATATAAAAATTGACAGAAAGCATGAACCATTATTCTTTTTGAGTTATTTAGAAATAAACACAAGCTATACTCTGTTAGTAACTGCCTCTTAACATTTCCTGAGCATAAGAATTTCCCTGTGTGATCCCTTACCCTGGGTTCAATTTCTAGGATTAAATGGACCTTCCGAAGGGTTTCAGACTGGTGTTGAAGCTGACAGCTACTGTATGGGTGTCAGCCACCACGTTTCAAAGTTCAAAGTCATTGTTTCAAGTCAGCCCACAGTCATGTTCTGCTTTGCCCTAACGTGTGCCAGAGCTAATAGCGTTTGACTTCAAGAACGAAGCAGTTCTTGGCAATTGAATAGAGGGTGGTGAGGCTGAGTATTTTTGTGGACAGCTGTAGAATAAACTATTCCTGGAGGGAGGAAGGGCAGAAATTCAGAGTGTCACCTAGGAGAACAGCAACACAGTTCAGGCCGGGTCTTCCAGCAGAGTTAGGAAGGAAGAAATGATAGAAACACCAGAAAACAAGGACAGAACTTAACTGACCTCTGCCAGTAAATCATCTATATATATAAAAGGCTACTATGCTAAGTGTCTAACCATCGTCCAACCAGTCCTATGATGTGCACTGACCACCAGGGGGCAGATGCTCAATGCAGGAGCTGCCAAGCCTTGGTGACTTGGCAGTGGTGGTCCTCAGGTGACACCCCACCCCACCCCCCCTGAACCAGAGAGAAGGAAGTCTAATTCCTTGCGGGGCCATGCAGTTCAACCTTTGGCAGTGGGTTATGTTGTTGCTGGGGCACTTTCAGCCCCGAATCTGGTTTACTGCACTCTTGCATTTGCGTTCCACACCCTGTACGACAGCAACTTTGCAGAGTACCCTCTCGCACTCCGGGACCCCTCGGGGGATGTCAGAGAGCTGGTTTGGGCCCAATCCCGGCAGGCTAGGCCAAGGGACCCCACCTGCCAGAGGGACCCTGCTCACTCTGCAGACACCAGGGAGGGACCGCAGGAGGTTGGTTCCAGGGCGTGTCTGGCCGTCTTGCCCAGTCCCAACCCCCTGGCCACCTTCTTAATAATTTCCTTTCAATGTGCACGAGTCCGTGCTCCGGGTCACTAATATCATTATAATTGGTGTGTGCGTGTGTGTGTGCACGCGCACCCCTGTGCGCACTGCTCTGTAGAACGGCAAACATAAATAGACACAAAGTGAAAAATACATCATGGCATTGATAATCTATACTATATAACTTTCATACTATTGTGTTAAGTCTAAAGTCTGGGAAGGAAATGCTCTCTGGGGGAAGGTGATGGCGGATGGTAGCAGCTGCTGCTAATGCTGTGGGTACTGGGGGAGAGGTGGTGGCTGCAGGAGAATAAGTATCAAGCTCCCAGTTCCCGTTTCCTTCGTGTCTTCTCTCAAGGACTTTTTATGACATTAGCAACCATTTCTCTCTGGGAAATGGATTACTAGCCTCATACATTTCCATATAAATATGCCTAAAGAAAACATCTAAACATTAGTTAACAATTTAAAAAGTAACTCTAATAGTGGAATTTTATTATAGAGTATCTTCAGAACATCTAGGGCACTTTAGGATCATTTATTTACATTAAAGTGAGATGTCCCATGCAATTGAAATGAAAAATGGTACAGAAAAATATCGAACACAAACCATTTTCCTCCCACCATCTGTATATCTAGCTATAGTTAGGTGTGAAAAATATTGCGTTTCATTCATGTCTTCAAATCTATTTGATTCACAGTTAAAGGACATTGCTATGGTCTGAATTTTCCCCCCCAGCATCCAATGTGTATGTTGATAAATATGAATAAAACACTAGCCCCAAGGTGAGGCTCTTAGGTAAGGGGACCTTTGGGAGGTGAGCCTCATGAATGGAGTTAGCACCTACATATACCAGAGGCTCCAAGTTCCCTCGGTCCTTCCACCATGTGAGGTTACAGTGAGGATGCTGGCCAGCAGGCTGGTCCCCAGACAACAAACCTACAGGTGCTTGTTCTTGTTCTAAGCTAGCCGGCCTATAGTATTTTGTTACAGCAGCTTGAATGAACCGAGACAGACATCTGCTTTCACATCCCACCAGATTGTAGTTCCAGTGCAGTCCTCAGGCCTTTGCTTGTCATCATGGCCCCTTCAAGTGGTCTCCGCTGCCACCTGGGGACACGGGATTCTTAGGTGAGAATGGGTATCCCTTTGCCTAATTGGTGCTGAGTGCTCCTTACTCTGTTTGGACCTAAAGTCTTGCTTCCTCCCACCTCTATGAGGAAGCAGGGCCAGAGCCCAGGAGATGTTTCTTAACATCAAATCGCTTTCCCTTCATGCCCTTGACCTCAAAGACTTTCTCCTCCCGACTGCCTTCTGAGACCCAGCTAGCTTCATCTTCTCAACGGGATGTGGCGTTTACAAAATAGAGGTCAAACTTTGACTTTGCACTACACCTGCGTTCTGTCCTGCCAAAAACATCCCTGAAGCGACTAAGCCTAAAAATAACTACAATAGCAGAATTCTGGAGAGGAAACTACGGAGACATAAATACTTTTAGTGAATTACTCAAGCGTGCCAGCTTCAGGAAGCAGTTAGCGGGGTATACATTTCATACAAAGAATGGGCATCATGAAGTGAAAAGCTTCAAATTTCAAAGCTCACTCCAGTCAGTAGTTAGCCCTTCAAAAAAAACACCTCAGGAAATCAACTGGAGCATTTTGAACATATGTTCTCATCCACTTCCTTATTTAGAGGTGACACAATTCTTCATATTATGTGTTCATTTCATGTAAAATGCCACAACACTCTACAGTAAGCTAAGTCAACCAGTAACTAAATAAAATACATAAAAATCATATTTTATACCACAAAGAAAAACAAGGTTATCAAAGAAGTTATGTTTCCATAAAATAAAAAGCACATTTCCCTCACCAGAGACATGGGGCACTGATGTATTATGTTGTTGAGGCTTGAAAATCTCATTCCAGCTGTGATTAACACTCTTGCATAGAACAAGCAATGCCTTCAACTGAAAACCTATTTTCCTTTTTTCTCTCCTCCTTTTTCACAACATTGCTTTCTCTCAACCAGCACTTAAAATTCAAGTAAGATTTTTTTTTTTTTTTTACGGCTAAGGTCACATTACAAAATAGCACATAAGACGGGAGTAATAGAGTGTAGCCACGAGGGGCGTGACCATGAACACCGCAGAGCTGCGTGGCCTGGGCGCGGTTTCAGAGGTGTTCGCCTTCATTGGGTCTTTAAGGGAGGCTGACAGGAGCAATCAGCCGCCTCATAGATCACTGCCAGGGCCTCGGGAAGACGGATGACATGCAGCACAGCAAACCCCACAGAAATGAGAGGAGGCGCTGGAAGAACAATTAGCATCTTTCAGGATGAAAATGCCAAGGAGGAACCCTGCTAATGTCAGGGCACAAAACCCAACTTCAATGACATCTTCATCTCCATGGCAGTTGTGTCAGAAAATAAATACAGCCGCCCGGCCTGCCAGTCTAACACCTGTGCTTCCATATCATTCTACAGAGCGCCGTCCATTTCTGATCAGTTGCAGGCACATTCACTTGCCTGTCTCAAGCACTCTCACAACTCTGACGTGGCAATGATCATTCTAAACCTCGCCCCACCTTGTGACAGGAGTAAAGAATTTTAATAAGCAACTGGTCTCACTCTTCCCGAGATGAGCTGGGTCAGGAAGAATTCCATCCGCCTGCTCTGGGAAAGGACTCCACAGCTGGACAGTGGCATATGGAAGCTTTAGGAAGTGCCCTGGAGGCAGGGGGTGCTAGGTTCTTCAAGGATAACAACCACTTCCGGTTCAGCATCACCTTAAAGCTATGGAAGCGGCTGAAGGATAACATAACGAAAAACCAAATTGATTATGGAGAGAACCAAGTCTGTGGCATAACTGAGCTCTGAGTTTATACATAATCAGTGAGAACAGTAAGACCTAGAAGATTGTGTGTTTTAGGCACTGACATTTCTATTGATGGATTCTACTCATCTCAGTATCTCCGAGTATAAGTACATTCACAGGTGTTTTGATATTCTTCATGTATATTTGTGCTATTATTTCCTAATGCGTGTCCATACTTAAAGTGAGAACAGAGATAATATCTGTGTGGGGGCCCTAAAAGTGGGCCCACGTTAGGAAGATCTTGAAGTAAAACTGTTTCATGTACCACTTCTTCCAAAAAAAGAAAAAGAAACAAAAGACTCGTCACTCAACTTCACTCCCGGTAATGTAAGAATAATTGATAGTAAAGTGTTTGAGCTAATATAACTTTTTATAAGAAAGTATATATTACATCACTCCTCGTATCACTATTGGAGTGTAGATTATTGCAAAGTGCAGACTAAATATCCTGCTCTCCACATACCCAATGAACTACCAGCATCTCATTGAGAGCACTTGGCTATTAGATACCCTTCATTGTAAACCTATAACATACTCTATTGTCCTGTTTTAATCCATGAAAATCTTCAAACAATATTTAATTATAACACATGATAACAAAGCCTCAATTAAACACTAACTTAAATTTGGAAATTCAGCTTGTCTGAAAGAAATTTTTTCCCTAGAGAAATAATGTGTCTAATATTTTAATTGTTGTGAATAAATAATTACTTTGTAGTTTCTTATTATGTGATAAAAGTAATGTAGGATCTTGTTCACTGAAGTGTCAGGTATCCAGATTGTGGTCATAGAAAAAATAAAGTTGCCTGAACACATTCAGCAAAGCATAAATCATGTAACAAACATAGATACACCAAAAATTTTCATTTATCCAGAAATTTATTCCCAGCATACTGTAACCTTTTCTTATGAACTCTTATGCAATTCACATGAAGTAAATTAAAATCTAAGCCACAGAATGTCCTGTCACTGCACGATATATACATAGACACGGTGCTTTAGGACCTGAGCTGTCTGTCATCTGCTTCACTCACATCATTAAAGAACTTCGTGAACATGAGCTCGTTGCTTAGCAGTGAAACACCTTTCCTACCTTGACACTGAATAAGTAATTTCCATTTTCTAATTATAATTTTCCCAATTAATTGTTGGAAGCTAATGGCTCACAGACAGAATAACGATAACCATATTTATCCAAGTGTATGATTAGGAGCCCACAGACACACCAGACAGTGTCAACTGTGGGGATGGGAAGAAGGTGGGGTGCAAACTCCTCCCCCGTTGAGACCACTGACTTGGGCAGATGGAATCTATAGAAGAAAGAGAAACCCCAGAAGCATCTGAAGAGCGCTGGGACAGATGGGAGATTTAGGAAGCAAAGTTCCTTTAGCAGGTGGGTGTGCTAGCGGACAAAGCCAGCCATGTTTTGCACCTGCAGGGACATAAGGGGACATAGAATTTTTAAACTTGGAATCTGGGATTAGAGTTTTCAAAACCCAGGAGACAGAGGCCTTCCAGGAAGAGCCTCATCTAGGTCCAAAAGGTGGATGGACACCTCAGCCTCATGATGCTTAGGGAGAAAGTCCTCCTGGAGGGAAGGGCCGGCAGCCAAGGAACTACGGGTCTCCCACTCAGGACACTCGCCTCAAGAGGTGCAGGATGAATAGCTACACGCTGTGCTTCAAAGGACCAAACTGAATCTCACCCAGGGGCGGATGACCTGCCAATCAAAACCCAGGAATTCCACATCCAATACATAGGACCAGGTCACACAGGAACCTCCTTTAAACCACAGCTACAGCTGTTGCCCTGGCTGCCTGCTGGCTTGGGTTGAGCTCCAGTCCTCCTTTCTGCTGACACAACAGAAGCAAATCACATTTTCAGACACAAAGGAACCTTCTCTGACACTGGAAATGTTCTTTATTTTGATCTGAGGGGTGGTTCCAGGTGGAAGTATGTGCCTGAAATGGTTTCAAGTTTAAGATGTTGGTGTACTTTCCTACATTATAGTATACCTTCATTAAAAAGTATAGTGATGGTAATAATAACCCTGGTGATGTATGGAGTGCCCAGAAGTACATCATCCAGAACAAATCTAGGTCCTTGAAAAAACATGTTTAATCACCGCCCCCCATCATTCCAGCCCGTTGCTTTAACCACTCCTGTCTGAATTTCAAGTTCATTATTCCCATGCTTTCCCTTTTACATAATTAATTATCTATTTCTAACCCTAAATTAGAAATGTGGGCTAGCTACAATGAGCTGTTTTTTATATGAGATGTTTACATGTGTTCATTTTCTCACTGTGTGTCAGTATCTTAAAAGTAATGTGCCTCAAGGTCAATGGTACGTGGTCTATAGCAATGATTCCCAGTTGCCATTTTTTTCATGGATAGACTTTTTCCTTGCTCTAAATAGATACTCTCCTTCAGGAAAAGCTGGAGTGTCTGTTCTGTACCCCATGCAGACTATGTCACCTCTAATGCCCACAGTCAACTTGTCTTTTATTCCTTGACTTTAATATGACCATACCAGTCAGTTCTTCTATCCTGTTAGTTGTATTTCAAACACAGTATACATTGTCCCTCTTTTCTGAGTTGTTCATTAGTACTATAATGGTATGTATGGGATGCTGCTCATTTTGCTTTCACAGCTCTGTAATCTTATTTTAAGACTTTCTTTTTTTATCAGTTTGTGTTTGAATAAAATGTTTTACTAAAGACATTAAATTCAATTTGCCTATGAAAAAATTCCAAAAAAGAAATCTGATTTTGTTGCTTGAATTATGCTTTATCATCCTAAATTGGATATCTCAACTGTATTTTGCATGTATTCTTTCTCTCTCTCTTGTTCTTTCTTTTATTTGGGTTTAGACATTCCATTTTCATTAAAAAAGGGGGGTAAAGTCTCATTGACATCTTTCCCATTTTTTCTGGGATCAGATTCCTCTAACCATCAGTCTTCAGATTGAGTTCTAGTTTTACCCAGTTGGTTTTTCCCCTTTTGGGCTTGCTTTAATAATGATAATGTTTTCCATTTGCATTTAAGTGCTATTCCTATACATATCCCTTAACCTATGTCATGTGATTTTTATTTTCCCTTCTGTGTCAGCCCCAACTAAGAATAAATGTACAATCATAAGCACATGTCCTATAGTTTTCTCATATCAAAGATTCTTATGCTATCCCAGGAAATAAACTCTTTGGAAATGTTATTGTGGATCTCACACGTCTGCTTTTAAAGAAAAATAAAGCAGAGCTTTTAATTCTGATAGGTACACTATGACTTCAAGAATCCTCATCTGTTGCCCTAACCGGTTTGGCACAGTGGATAGAGCGTCGGCCTGTGGACTGGAAGGTCCCAGGTTCGATTCTGGTCAAGGGCATGTAACTTGGTTGTGGGCACATCCCCAGTAGGAGGTGTGCAGGAGGCAGCTGATCAATGTTTCTCTCTCATCGATGTTTCTCTCTCATTGATGTTTCTAACTCTCTATCCCTCTCCCTTCCTCTCTGTAAAAAATCAATAAAATATATTAAAAAAAGAATCCTCATCTGTTGACCTCAAGTGTTTTGGACATTATCTTAAAATTTTGCCCCTTAAATATTGAATATTTCTGCCTATGACATGAGATTATTTAGGCATTAATGAATCTGTGTCAAGGAAAAGAAAAGAGATACATTCAAAATGCTAGCAAGATATGAATAAGAAGAATTTCAGGCATTGGCAATATTACTAATTACAATAATCTTGACCTGACATTTAATGGAACATTTTCTTTACCCATATTGTTCCTTCTCATAGGTTGAGATGAGCTCTGTAGTCGTCTTTATAGTTTCTAAGAGTAAGTCTTAAATGAACATGCACTTTGTCTAAATAAATGATAGGCTAGGGCCTAGTAACAATGGTAATTAATTAAATTACTCCCTCAGGAAGCTGTGCCATTTAGTTCATTTTCTCTTTCATACCCACGTAGTTGACTACATCATCGCTGTCTCAGTCTTAAGGTTTGCTGAGATGGGCTCCTTGGGAAGTGTATGAAATATAGACGAGCTCATGAGCCAGCGCGACACCTGCTCCCACAACCATCCAGGGTGTGATGAAGTGGCCACTTCCTTCCCCCAAGCTCTTGTAATAATAAAATATGATTCAGTCTGTGGTCCTAAGGAAAGGGCTCTGGTAAATCAGACCATTTGTCAGTTCAAATTCAAACCAAGCCCGATAGATTCCTTTGGATCATGAAACCCTCCCAAACCTAGAGGGGAAAGTGTCACTGTGACTTACATACCCCATTTCCATGATGTCTCCATCTTAGGAAGCGCCCCTTTCTGCATGAATGTCTCCTCTATAATCAACAGGAACTCTGTGCTTTGGGTCAGTCACTGAGATGTAATACCGGCAGGCTCCCACATGAAAATGACTTTATGATTACTGTGGTGGAATGCCAAAGAAAGATAGCTGATTTGCTTTTATGACAATCAACCTCCTTTTATGCTTATCTACTAATATCTCAATAGATGCACCCAGGTAAACTTATCATTACTGCATCACCTGCAATGATTTTTCATATATATTTGTGCATTTGGAGACAGCTTTCAACAAGAGTTTTGTTTTTTTTAATAGCCATCTCTTATTTTATAAAATCAAAATAATTTGCAAAACAATCCTATGTTTTAGGTAAAGAAGAAAAGATTGCCCGCAGCATTCCAGTTTAAAAATGCAAAACAAACGGATTTATAAGCAGTGGAGATGGGAATGAAACATTGTCTTCTGTAACTGACATTTAAAAGTATGTAACATATAATAAGATTGCAATTTCTTAAGACTTCTCAATAAAAATTTCTACATGCAAAACAGATTACTGTCAGAAAAAACCAGTAAATACAAGTTATACAAGATGACACAGTCTATTTCAGTCTGGGTTTATATTTAAATATTTCTGAGAGGCAATTTTGTCAAATGCTAGTGTTTCTTTAGACAGGAGGGCAAAGAAAGGCAAACTAATTTACTTCCCTTCAGGTTAAGTGATGGACAGTCAGTTTTGCTCAAGACTTCTCACCTGACCCCAAATTAAATATAACTCATAACCTTTTTTTCTTTGGTATTCAAACATTGTTGCATAAAAAATATGCACAATAATTTTAACATAATTTTTCTACTCTTATTTATGTGTAACTGATGTGATTAAATAATCACAATGATGTGATTTCATGGCATGACTTAATTATGTGATTAATGAAAATCACAACTAAAGTGATTTTCATGGAAACAAAAATGTTTAAGCAGAAATCTTTGAAACAGCCATTGAAGCATTTAAATATGCAAATAGATTACAGATATTAATTTTTAAGTATATGAAATGGAAATTCAGTAATAATGTGAAACTTTCCTTTTTAAAGCCAATAAAATGTAGAGGCAGGTGTGTATCGCTAATTAATCTAACTGTGAGTAAATATCTTAGAATTCTCTACTTTTGCTCTCAGGAGTTAGTATTTTTTTCTGGTATGTAAAAAAAATTAATTATAGATGTATAGCATAATAAAAGTCTTAAGCAATACATGATATGATATTTTCATTCCATTATTATATTGTCCACATTTATTTTTTTATTTTTTTTATTTATTTTTATTTTTTTATTATTGCTTAAAGTATTACAAAGAGTATTACATATGTCTCCTTTTTTCCCCCCTTGACATTCCCCCATTTAAATGAACAAATAATCTTTTTTTAATTCAAGGCATATATTGCTTATACTGTTACCATGAATACATTTATTTAATTTAAAAAATTAAATCTAATTGTTTATCTTGATTTTGCCGTATATCTGCTATACATTGTATCAGGAGAAACACAAGAATTTATGCAAAAAGGGAAGTTATAAATTAAAATACAGATTTTTTTTCAGTTGTTGGTTTGCTATTTTTTTGGCCTCCTTAATGTTCTTTCAAAAGAAAATATCTTATGCTACCTTCAACAATCACTGAAAAGTGTGAACACTCACACCTTTATTTTAAAATGAAGCTGTGTTTTGAACTTGCTAGCAAACATAAATATATAAAACTCCATTAAACATAAATATTTCAAACATTTTGTTAATTAAAATTTTCTAAAAAGGGCTTATTAGCATTGGCAATTCCTATCTGTGGAGCAATTATGACAACTTGTATTTGAATGTTTATAATTTTTATGGCGTGTTTTCTGCATTAGACTGTTAGTGCTATTTGAGAGGAATTGCGTTGATTTTACTCATGAACATACACCCACCACTTAGAATTCAGACAGATTTACAGCTGGGTTTCCATAAATGTTTTATGAAATAAGAAATGAATTGTATTTTTTACCAATGCAATTCATTAGGAATTCCATATGCTTAAATTACTAAACTTTATGCAAGTAGACTTATTTTCTTACTAAACATTTGGTGCTTTGTAATAATTTCGTCTTTATTCAAAAGCTAAGCTTCAGCTAGTCCCAAGTAATGCTGTAGATGTCTTTTATGTACTGAAGACTATAACTTTTTTCCTAGTATAAAATATAGACCATTTTCTCTTTTCCTTCTTATCCTTTGTATTTCTTAACCAAGTGAAGCACTAGGTATTGAGGTGAAGCGATTGGGTAAGAGCCACCTGGACCCTGAAATGAGGTGCTGCTCTGAGCTGAATTGTGTCTCCTTCTGGCCTGAATTCGCATGTGGAATCCCAACTTCCAGTCATCAGAACATGACTGTTATTTGAAGGTAGGCATTTTAAAGAGGTAATACTTAAATTAGGCATTTGGGTAGACCCTAATGAAGTGTGACTCGTGTCTTTGTAAGAAGAAATCTGGACACACAAAGAGATATAGGGGATGTGAGTACATAGAGCAAAAAGCAGGAAGGGGCCCTCCAAATGCCAAGGAGAAAGGTTCAAGAGAAACCACCCACTGACACCTTGGTCTTGGACTCCAAGCCTCCAGAATGGTGAGAAAATACTTGATTGCGACCCATCCGGTGGTATTTTGTTTTTATGCTCCAGCAAACTAATGCAGGTGTCAAAAGTTCAGGATAATATAAGGGTTCCTGATAAAATAAGGACAAATGCATCCAGGATATGAGATGTGCATCAACAGAAGTTAATCCTGCACAAGGCCAGCTTTCAGACATGCCTTTGTCATGCCAACAACTACAATGTGTGTCCTGCAGACTAACATAGAGGTGGTTCTGTGTTTTTAGGTCTCTAGTAGAAGGAATGTGTCCTCTCAGAAGCTGACTGACTGGCCAAACCCTCTAGAACAGTGGTTCGAGGAGACCACTTCTCAAACTGGGGTTGGAAGATCTCTGGGATCCATGAGGCCTTTCCAGGGGTCTTTGATGTCTTCCTTCTCCAACTTTACACACTTAAACCAAAAGAACCTTTTGCAACAGATTAAAGGCAGAACCAGACATGCGGATCCAGCTACCTCCTATTAAGGTAGACATTAGATTTGCAAAGATGTAACATATCACATTTTCAAAGATGTACACACAACACTTCTATACTTCTTACATTTTCAGAAATGTAGAATTGTGGTCATTTCCAAAAACACATGTTATTTATGTTACCATTAATGATTGTTTTGAACTAACTAAATATTTTAAATATTCACAGTATTAATAATATATTTTATGGTAAATGTTGATATATGTACTCCACATAAACAAAGATCTTTAGGGTTCCTGAACATTTTTAAGAATGTGATGGGCCCTGAGATTAAAAAACAAAATATTAGAACTCTTCCAGGATAAGTTTTTCTTTTTATATTCTATTTTCTCACCTTAACATCAATGTAGAAAATATTCAATATCCTCTTAAAAAGTATATTTTTCTGAACCTAGTTATTACTCCTAAATTATAAAGCTGATTCTATAAAGATAGTTTTCTAAAATGGAGGTGTTTATCTTTTACAAAACATAACTTAATTACTAGTAGAATCAGCTCACGGATTGGAATGTGGAGCAAACTTGTTATAATTAATAAAGAAGATAAAAGTATCCAAACTGAAAAAAATACACCCTTATTAAAATATTCAATCCAAAGACCTAAGATACAATATTTACTTTGAATTCCCTCCCAATCACTCGGAGATCATGTCAGTGCTAATCAATACACACCCAAACTAAAAGTTTCTCTACCCTCACTATTCTCCCCAGTCTATGCTACTATCTTCTTCACCTGAAAACAAGCCCCCAGGTGTATTATTAAAACAAATAGAATCAGTCCCCTGTTTTTTCAAAAGCATAATAATTTATCATTATATAAAGAGAATTAGAAAATCTTAATCTCGTGGCCTGTGAGATCCTAATGAATTGGTTCCTGCTGTGTCCGGCTAATTAGAAAATACCCATGGTGCTTTGTCTCTCCTTTTGGAAAATGTTTTGCAAATCCTCCCAAACGGTGATGGTTTATTTCCTCCTCACACAGACCTGGGTTGGCCTGTGACTGACTTCACCCAACCGAAGGCGGAAGACATGGGTTTGTGACAGAATCACACCTGGAACACAGCAGGCCTTGCTGGTTCTGTTCCCTCTCAGACCCCTACCTCTGTCAGAAACACAAGTCTGATCTAGCCCAGGTCAGAATGACAGACTACATGGAGGGGATGGAGATGAGCCATCCCAACGAGACCATCATCCTGTAGGTGACTAACCAGGCGACAGCAGATGTGTGATCTAGCCCAGTGGAGACTGGTTGACCCAGGTCTATAGTCTTATGTGAAATAGCAAATGATGGTTGCTTTAGGCTACTAACATCATAATGTCACTCATTCTGCAGCAACGCCTCCTGGGTACATCTGTGTCCTTTCCTGAGCTCATTTCCTGTCAGTGGGCTTCCTTGAATTCATGCCTCACGCCTCTCTGGGATTTGTCCCTGCTGTTCCCTCCAACTGTAATACTTTTATGTGAGATGTTTCTATGGGTTTCTCTCGCACTTTCTGCCCTTCATTCATAGATCACCGCCACAGAGAGGGCTTCATAATCATTTTCTTTTTCCCTTATCATGTTATGTCTCTGTAACAATTATTCCTACCTGATACAGATTGTTCTTTTTTTTTTTTCTTCATTTTCTCTGTACTAGGAAATAAAACTGTGCAGGGATTTTGTATACCTGGGGGCTAAAACGGCATGACACATGCCCTCAATGAATAAATCAAAGGAGTCTCCAGATATAAAAAACAGAAAGAAAAAGATGGACTTGTACATTTAAGAGCTCTATAATGATAACATTTCGCCTTTGGTAGAAAAACAACAAATCTTATGTTCTTCTGAAATTTCTCCATATTATAATATTAGCTCAAATAGGAACTGAAGAGGAAATTCAGTTATCCCCAAAAAGCGCTGTGACATAATGAATGGAAGCATTGTGACCATCTGCAGATTTGAGGTCACTGTTTTAAAAGAATTATGCAAAGATTTTGGTATCAGGGTTGGTAGATAAGGAGAGGAAAAGTCATATTCTAATAAATGACTGGATAAGTATGTAACTGAATTTTTATGATTATTTAAAACCCAGTGTTAAAGCAAATTACAAGCTAAAACTACTGATGCCACATAGATGACTAGTCCCTTATTAATAAAAATGATATACAACAGACCATAGTTATTCAATCAACAATTCCCAGAGATCACCTTGGATGTAAAGTCTGAAATAGACCTGGGATCGCCTCACTTGGATATTAAGCTTTATGGAGCAGCAACTATTCAACTACTTATGTACTTTGTATGAAAAGGACAGTGGTACAGACATAGCACATTTTCAGCAAGCCGCCCAGGAACGGGCAGTGACAGCCTGGTTACTGCCCCAGAGGCTGGGCCGCTGAATCTCTGAACACATCCCCCAGGGTCCCCAGGTTATCCAGGGCTCCCGATGCCATGACGATGCCTTGGCTCAGGATAAGGTTGTAGGCCCAGTTGAAGCAAATATGGACTCCTGTCCTAGCAAAGCTTAATTTCAGTGTGTTTCCCTTTCAAAACTGGCACCGATCCATCAACAAAGACTGGCAGCCAATGTTGTCTTATATTAAAGGTTAAGGAGTATAGTCATTTTCATTTCATTGTGGAGAAAAAGAAAGAAATGTTTTTAAGACAAACATACAAATTCAGTTTGCCTTCTGTTCTGAACCCAATGCCAACACCAAACATGAAGAGGAGTAAATGAAAATTTGGCAATTCCCAAAGCATTTTATACACTGTACTAGTTCACAGGATATTATTTGGGCTAATATTATAATATGGAGATATTTCATAAATAAAAAAAATTTTGTAAGATTATCTTACAGAATTAATTTGATATATACATCTATCCTGGGACATTTTTGGTGAAAGAAAGATTAGGGATTTGGTGATGAAAGATTAGTTTCCTCCTGTTACTTTACTAGTGCTAGAGAATATAACAGTTTTGGAAATTCAGTGCTTCATTCCCATTATCTTTTCATCTTTCAAGCTAATTATTTTCATGTCATGTATTGTATACCTTTTTAAATTCAGAAACCATTTATAGACATTTTGGAGGTAAAAAATGGTGAGGGAAAGGTGAGTTAAAATAATCTTAGGTATCTAATTCCAATGGCTGCCTAGATACCATTAACCAAGGCAAAAGGCCAGAGGTATTTAGCTGATTTTAGATAAACATATTGAATTTAATAATACTACAGGGTTGTAAATGCCAACAGGATACACAGAAAGAGGAGTTCAGTGGGCAGTTGAAAATGCATAGCAGTTAGACCTCAGAGCAAAGTCAGGACTAGATAGAAGACAGAGAGTCAGCTCTGTTTATAGTTGAACCTGTATGTCTGTAACTATATTGCTCAGAGAGAGGATACTGCATGAGTGCAAAGGGGGGGCTTACTTGGGGGACTAAGAGGTGCATTGGGGATGAAGTGGAAGCAGAAAATGTAAGCTCCTTTTTAAAGAAGTTTGGTAGCAAAAAAGAAAGAAGAAATACTTGGTAGATTGTCTTTTAACATTTCTTGCAAGGTAGGTCTAGTACCAACAAATTCTCTCAATTTTTGTTTGTCTAAGAAAGTCTTTATTTCTCCTTCAATTTTGAAGGATACTTTCACAGGTTACAGAATTCTAGGTTGGTGTTGTTGTTTTTCTCTGAACACTTTAAATACGAATCTCACCCCACTCCCTTCTTGTTTTCATGGTTTCTAAGAAGATGGATGTAATTTTTATCTTTGCTCTTTTACAAAAGTGTTTTATGCCCTCTGATGTTTTTTCAACATTTTTCCTTTTCCTTTGACTTTTTGAAGTTTGGATATAATCTGCCTCTCATTGTGTTGCTACTTTATGCACTTATGCTACAGGACCCTACTGTTAGGGCAAAGAGAACATACATGTAAAAACAAAACAAAACAACCCTCATTCCTTAGTGGTTCACTTCTCCTGATTTTAACTCTTTTCCACAGTCTACCTGCTCTTATTTATTTTTCAGTCTCCTAAGATAATTGTTTGTTTGTTTGTTTGTTTTGCAATTTATACAGTTTTTGTTTTATCAGTAGGAAATATGGCCACATTGAAAGCAAAAAAAATTCCAATAGAGAGATTTTAATTTCTGATGATTCAGGTGGTTCTGATTTTTTGTTTGTTCCTTTGAAGATATTTTTTACAAAATAAAAACAGTCACACCTAATGGGAAAGGACTGAAAGACTAAGGAACTTAATAAAACAAATAAATGCAAATGCAAATTCATTCCAGAGGAAAACATTTCCGTGTATATTGTGGTGAAAGTTTTAGCTTTAACCAAAACTTTATATTTTGAAAATTAATTTACTATAGATATCAAAAGACAATTATATGTGTGTGTATACATATATTCCTATTTAATAACAATAATGAAAAAAATTTCATACTGATGAAAATGTATATATTACTTAGAAAGTGTTAAACAAAACCATAAATATGGTTCCACATTACTTATTTTACTTGCTAACACCTCATTACAATTCTGAGACTTGTTAACAAGGATGAACATTGCCCTTCTTTTGATTCTACATGTACACAAAAAATTAAATATATGTTCTCACCCATCCTTTGCTCTTAATTCAAACAAAAAAAGGAGCAGGATGTAGCTAAGACATTATTACAACAAGGGAGCATACCCTCCAAACAGATGAAAAAAAACAACCTATCTATTATTAATCCCGATGTTACTAAGCATATTCAATGTCTCACCTGCTACAGATAATTGAACTTGTATAACCACTGTATGTTCAAATACTGGGAATTAGACACAAATACTGATTAAAGCAGTAGATGGTTTGAGGCCCAAGGCTCTGCTTATTTGTTAAACATAAAAATAATACATTAAACAGCCTTTGAAATCTTAGCATTATATGCTTACTCTATTTAGTTGTTTAGACCACAAAGTTAGCAGTTTTCCACATCTACAACTTATCATTCTGTTTTGGAAAAAACATTTATCATTTGTGTTTAATAATTGGTCAAATTTTATTAAAGTAAAGAAGTTTTTCATTTGTAGGGAAAATGTGAGCTTGGCACTTATTATAAGATTTAAAGTCGTGAGTTGAAAAATGTGATTCCTAGATTTCAAGGAACATAACACGTAATTAAGATGAAAAGTCATACACTGATGCAATACCACATCACTAAATCAGGTAGGATATGGTACATGGCCTCAGACAACTCAAATTGCATCATTTATTTTTTTCTCATCTCTGATTTTGACTCTGCATTTTGAAGTCTTCAAAACCAGTTGCCAAATTAGTGGTCAAGACGTAAGTATTGGGCACCAGTAAAGAATGGAGAGCCTGACCGAATGAAAGCTGTTGAATACTGTCTAACATATAAGCTTGTAAAGCCATAGGATGGTTTACACCCAGGCGGCAACTATGAGCATCCTTGGGATCGAGTGTCTCCTGAAGAACTTTGTGGAACACTTAGGGTTATTACACCAATTTTAGGGCGTGTGCTGCTTCCCGCAGTCAGACCTAGCCAAATGTGCATCAGGAGATAAAATGAGGTTTTCTTCTTTGGATTCATACTAGTAGTTTGAGAATACCAGGTATTAGGTATTAATACCTAAAGAAATTTGATAGATTGCTGTGTAAGTCAGTCTGGGGACCAAAAACCACCCTCCTCCTCCTTCTTAGACAACATGTAGAAAAGGCAGGAAAATGGGAAGAATATAGGTGAACAATTATTTCTTTACAAACTGTTGTAAGAATTCCACGCTACCCTTGATGGAGATGTGGGAAGAATATAGGTGAACAATTATTTCTTTACAAACGGTTGTAAGAATTCTGCACATGTCCCTCCACGCCACCCTTGATGGAGATACTCTTTGTTAGACTCGAGTTTCACAAAGCTGGTGGAACTTGACATATGCCCCCTGCAGTCCAGAGCACATGGAAGTTATGCCTGCTTCCCCTGGAAAGGCTTAAAGCTGAGACACTGGGGGGGCTTACCCTGAAGGCGGGAAGGAGGTACGGCTCCCGTGGAGCTGGCTGACACAGCTGAGGTTTGGAGGCTGGAAGGTGACCTTGTCCAGAATGAATATCGTTAAAAGCCAGGTGCATGACCCGGGCAATCTGACACCCAGGGAAGGTGACTACAAGGGTCCCGGAGTGTACATCACCTTTTCCAGAAATGGTGTCACTGGGAGGTGTCCACAGATGAGTTTGACACATTTCACAGGTTAAGGGCAAGAGTCCTTCATAAAACTGCCCTCATTTCCGACGCCAGCTATGAATCCAGGGCACCAGGGCCACTTTCACTTCTGACTAGCAGGCTACAAATTTGGTGCTTCTACAGTCTCTCTCAAGTTCAATAATTTGTCAGAAGGACTTAGAGAACTAGGGAAAGCACTTTATGATTACAGTTTTATTACAGCTGGGAGGAGGAGGATGTTCAGTAGGGATGAACCCCAGTTATGCAGCTGGAGTGAAAAGATGAGGGAGGGACATGCATCTATAGTAAAGAACATATGTCTTTCTTGTTAATGAGTGAGCACTTTACCTTTCTTTACTGTCTTTAAACTACAGAATGAGAGCATTCCCAGTGGAATTTAAAGTCATATTTTAATGAGATAAAGTATCATTGAACCTAATTAACCTATCATTGAGAAAACTAGAGAGACTCAAGAATGTATATAATATTTTTAAGTCAGGCAAAGAGAGAGGCAAGGGCTATAGATTTTACTACCCAACTGTGGAGGCCAGTCCAGTATAACAACTGGAAACAAACAGAACAGTTACACAGCCCTTCTCAGGGCTACAGGCCTCCTATGCGTATTTGAAGTGAGCACATTTCAGAGCTCAATCAATGGAGAGATTTGAGAGGTGATGGTTAGCATTTTCCTTCCTTCTCATCACGGCCTAAGCGGCTCATAGAAACAGTTGGTGACTATGTCCCAAAAATAAAGCATGCTTTTTAACGAATAGGCAATAACTAACCAGGCAAGTGCCAATTGGCTTAAACTGGGTGGGAAACCTGCGATAGGACTTGGACTCAAGGGAGCTGAAGCTATGAATTATGAAGTATGAATAGGAGTTTCCGGTTATTAAGCAAACTTAAAAACATATTGACTGTATTTACACATCTCCAGATTAGTTTATAGTTCTGGGTATAGAGTATTAAAATATATTCTATAACAGTGTATAACTATAACTCTACAGAATAACATTCTGTAACAGAGAGGCCAATTTTCTATATTACCTAAATATATTATGTTTACATGATAAAACAATGCTCTTAGGGATTCTTACCAAACATCTGAATATGAACAAAGGCTCTCGATACAATTACTTCCTACTCACTAAAATCCAAGGAGACCGTCAGTCATTATGGTGTAATTATGCATGTGTGGTGTATACACATTCACACAGAAAACACACATGAGCATGCATGTGTTAACGGCATATAATGTTTAATTACAATTATAAGAAAGTTTCAGTAGGTAATAGCTTTCTAGAAAATAAATAGTATTGCTTAAGTTGTATTACTACCAGAAGATTGCCCCTTGCATCATATAGGAAAGATAGCTCACGAATACAATGAGGTTCAAAGACATTTTCTAAAAGGCAGTAAACTACTTTGAGTAATGCATCTCAGTAGTGGTGGCATAAGAAAACATCTGAAAGATGGCAAAATATATATTTTATGCTGCATTTACACGTACAAGGTAAGGCACTGATCTTAGCTGTCAGTATGGATTTTTTTGTTTCAATTTATAAAGACCCAATTCCTGTTTTTGAAGCGAGTTATCATTGCACGTCTCATTTAAGGTCAAGCAAGATTTTGAACACGTTAATCAAAGAGAATACTTATTGTCATATCTCACTTCTGACATTTAAGAAAAACTCTCCATGCAAATTAAGTATTTGACTAAACTGCCAAGAGAGTGTATCAAATACTTCACACGGAAAGACAACGAGCTCCTCTACATTGACCAAGGCCTTCATGTGCCTCCTCTCAAGTGCAAATTAGACTCGGATTTCTCCACTTTGAAGTAGCGTTACCCTTGCTCAGATGCTGCTGAAAGCATACTGATGCTGATCATGACTCAAAGTTCACAGGATTCTTTCTTTCTGATAAAGACATATCCAATCTGGAAGATATGTTAAATTCATCAAGCCATTTTGTGTCACTTCTAATTGGCTTTTGAAAAACTTGAAATATCAGTTCATTTTCCCCCTAAGATAATCTTCCTCAAACACTTGACTTTGTTATCACCTCTGATTTTTAATGATTAACTACCTCTTTTGCTCTAATTTACGGTCTATTTATTATACAAATTGTCCCTCATCACATAGGAACCTTAATTGGAGGGAATTGGGATGGAGGTGCTCTCAGGGCGGTTTTATGAAACTCAAAGGCCAGACATGATGCCAAATAAGCACAAAACTCCACATGTCACGCACCCTCTCCTCCCGAGCCCCGCGCCCCCACCCCTGCCAGGCCCTTGTCCAGGAGGCACCAGCAGTCCCTATTCCAGCTGCTCACTCTCACCAGAGTGTCCATGGCTGGAGTCCCCAGTCCCAGTGGAAAGTGTTTTGTTTGTCTAAGGGTCCTTATGTACAGCGGAAAATAGTACCTTGCTTAATCAAAGGCTGCTTCCCCAAAACCCAAATAAACAAGTAAAAACAGATTCCTAGACAAGGTGAGGATGTAGGGGAGACCAGCACCTGCTTTCTTCGGGTTTAGCAGATGTTTGTTTAGTTCCCACTGTGGCCCATCACATCCCTGTGCTGGTGCCTTGCAGACCCCCACAGGTTCCATTCCCATTATGTCCAGGATTTACCTGAGCTCATGTCATTTTTTTTTCTTCAAATGCAATTGCCCTTTAATAAAGAGCCTCACATGATTTCCAAGAATAAAATATCATTGCTTAGTTCTAGGGGGTCATATCACTAACTTGTTATCTAATTTTGATATGTATCTCCTATTATGGTCCAATAAACAGAAGAACAATGAAATGTTATCTCGTTTTAAATTTTCTCTTCATTTCCACGCGGTGCTTTAATTGGTCATAATTATTTTGACATTAGAAAGAAACTGGCTTTGAGTGCTTATCCAATATAATCCTAAGGAACACCTGAAAACTTGTATATGGCACAACAATGAAGAAAATTTCTTCAAAAGTATAAATGGTCATGTACTTACCTTTGCAGGTCAGATTCCCCAGGAAAGAGACGCTGAGATGATTGTGTGCCGGAAGTTAAAATGTCATGTGCCTACCTTTGCAGGCCAGGATCCCTGGGAAAGAGATGCTGAGATGAAGACGAGTGTCCGTACCTGGGCACCTGGTGGAAGAACAGAAAGCAGGATTGAGGGGGGAGAAGCTGGGTGGCCTCAGTTGTAACACTGTCCCTTGATAAAGCACGGTGGCTGGGTCTCTGTTCTCTGCAGCATCCACTGATGGGACACTAAGGGCCACAGAAAAGGGGACACCACCTTGGACAAGCAAATCTCGTCAGCAATGGACAGTCATCAAGAGATGACACAGTGGCTCAACTGCCCAGGGTCCCAGCATCTGAGACATGCAGCTTTGATTCACAAAGGGAGAGGGGGTGGTATCTGGGTAGAACACCACAGCATCCCTATCTCTCTGGTTTGAACATTAGTCTTTTTCTGAGATTTTTGGAATTAAGATATGAGGACACATGTGTTGACTGAACCTCCAATTACTTCCTCTGACATCCAGGAAGCCTGATAACACCAAGACATAGAATTCATCCAAATGTACAAGTGTTCAGTTAGTCAGATGTCTCCTATTAGAGGAAAAGGAGTGTTTCCCTGAGTCAGAGTGGCTATAACCATGTAGACTGTGCATAGCCACTGGAATATTGGCAACAGTGTGATTTAAGGAAAGAACATGTGGGCCCCTTTGCCGTGGACGAGCAAATACAATTCTTTTTCTTTTCAGTTTAAATTTCACTATTTTGGAAGATGTAAAGACAGATCAATAAAAGTTATTTTGAATGAATGAAAGTTATTATTCATTATGAAATACACCAGTGGAATGAAACAACAAGCAGAATAAATGTTGACATGATCATTTGAAAACTCAATAATTGGGTTTTGACAAATGTTACATTGACTGTACAATAAAATAATGAAAGAGTGTTTGGGGACAAGATAGAGGAGAAGCATGATGCCTCAAATAATTGGATCCTATGGAAATGCTCCTACTTAGTGGAGCATCATTGGGCACCTTTCCTGAGAAAGGCTTAGCTAGAGCTGTGAACAGAGGCGGTTGAGGGCTGTGAATGTTGAGTCAACGGTAGGGAATATATTTTAGATTTAATCAAAGTTGAAGGATATAGAAACAGCTTGTAAAAAGTCCAACCAAGACATGTTTGGTGTAGCTCAGTGGTTGGAGCATACACCCAAGCACCTAAGGGTCTCGAGTAAGATGCCTGTCAAGGGCACCCTACCTGGGTTTGAGGTTCAATCCCCATACCTGTCAGGATGCATGCCAGAGGCAACCAGTGAATGGATGTGTCTCTCTCACACTGATGTCTCTGTCTCTCTCTCTCTCTGCCCGCCCCACCCCTCACCACTCCACTCTCTCTAAAAAATAAATAAATAAAATTAAAATCCTTGGGTGAGGCTTAACAAACAAACAAAAAGTTCAACCAAAAAGTCCAATCAAAAAAGTCAGTACTTGCCCTAACTGGTTTGGCTCAGTGGATAGAGCGTCGGCCTGCGGACTGAAAGGTCCCAGGTTTGATTCCAGTCAAGGGCAAGTACCTTGATTGTAGGCACATCCCCAGTAGGGAGTGTGCAAAAGGCAGCTGATCAATGTTTCTCTCTCGTCGATATTTCTAACTCTCTATCCCTCTCCCTTCCTCTCTGTAAAAAATCAATAAAATATATTTAAAAAAAGAAGTCAGTACTTTTCTAATAGCCAGGATCAAATGAGTAAACAAGTTGGCAGTCAAATATGGAGCACAAGGTCACAGAGCAGCAATAAATCTATCAGAAGAATAAATGGTGCTATTGAACACCATGGTGTTAACAGGGTTGTGACAACACAATTCCAATTTGGAAAATACCCTAGTCCCTAAAAAATTCAAACACTGAGCTATGCCAAAATGTTCAGGACTTGTCTTCAAGTAACAGGGAATGTAGGGAAAAATTAATTTTTTATAGTGCACCTACCTACATATGCTGGATATTTGCTGGGCACTCTACACAATTATATCCTTTCTTTTTATTTTTTTATTTTATTTCTATTTTTGAAAGTATATTTTTATTGATTTCAGAGAGGAAGGGAGAGGGAGAGAGAGAGATAGAAACATCAATGATGAGAGAGAATCATTGATTGGCTGCCTCCTGCACACCCCCTAGTGGGGACCAAGCATGCAACCTGGGCATGTGCCCTTGACCGGAATCGAACCCAGGACCCTCAGTCTGCAGGCCGACGCTCTATCCACCGAGCCAAAATGGCCAGGGCCACAATTATATCCTTTCATTTAAAAAAGTGATAGAAGCATAATAATGCTCATTTTATATTTGAGGAAACTAACTTGGGAACATTAAGCAACTGGTTTAAGTGAGTAACAAACCATTTCAAATCTTATCCTTACAGGGCCTAAGCATGTAATTCTTGGGGTCCGTGAACTAGCGAGTAATTGTTTTCTTACCACTTTTTCCCCATGGTTTCTTTGAAAACTTAATTGAAAACATATCATAATAGAATAAATGTTTCCTTTTACTCCAAAACTATAGGATAAAAGTTGGCATTGTTTACAATTGTCAGAGTAGTAGTAATTTTTGTCACAATATCTGTAATGTAAATGTCCAATTGATAAAATTTGAAGAAAATGTACTGACCAGACATTTATTTTGGAATAAGTCTTTATGTATCATAGGGCCCACCATACATTGGTTAGCGTTATAGACCAAAAGCACCAGACTGCATATTCATGTCCATGTTTAGCTGAAACTGAAAGCTATGGCACTGTTTGTGCAGCATGTCTGAAGCCAAGAAAGTTAAAGGAAAATGTGTACATTATCCAGAATAAAATGGCCCCACTGGAGAAGGTTGGAATTTACCCAACGCTCCCATGTGAAGTACCCTTCAGAGTAGCTGGTTGGGTGAAAAATAAAAAGAAGTCCCTGGAGGTTGAAGAGAGTGTGGCACATTTATGTATCCTGGAAACAACCTAGGTATTTCAAAATTTAAGTAGAAGGAGAAAAAAGAAATACTATCTCTGTCAAATGCTGTCATAAGTTCCAAGTCACTAGTCGTTCTTCAATACTTTGAAGTAGGGCTGGGAAGGTTTCTCGGCTCTGCCACTTCCTCTTAGCAGGCACCTGCACAAGCGTATTGGTATTTCTCAGTTAACCCAATTTCTAAGCCTCCATCTAAGGTTATGTTGAGTATTAAAAGATAATTTCTAATTTGTGATGCCTCTTTTGGAAATTAGAAAGACAGCTGATAGAGTCAAAACCATGAATTATTTCTTTTCTAAGCAAAATTTCGGAAGCCCAGTGCTCTCACTCTGAGCCCAGATGGGAAACATGTTGTGTATCACATCCAATTTGCTACATGAATGAAGGGTGCCAGTCCAGAGGTCCTTGTGACTCATGGCTTCCGATGTGAATATGCTTTGTCATCAATGTCTCTGCTAATGAGACCGAGTGTGTTCTTCCCGTGGACATGAAATCTGAACTTCATAGTCAGGAATGAGAAAGTCTTCATTAAAGAAATCTCTGAAAAAGCTGCAGGACAAGGTATAATATTCTTGTCTAGTGTGTAGATGGTTAGTGGCTTTTTAAAAATAGGACACACCTTACAATTTATCTTTGCATATAAATATTGTTTTGTGAAAAAAGTTTGCTAAATTTCAAAATAATTCAAGGGGAAGAAATTCTTTCAGTGCCTCCCTCTCTGGAATAATGTTGACCACATTTATGAGATCTGTCTTTCATTTTTAAGACCCTGAGGTCAGCTTTATGGATGGTGTTAAAAGAACCATGTGGACTTTTCCATGCTGCTTTTCTGGAAAAGGAGATAACTCAATTATGCAAGCTTTGCAAAGTTGGACAAAGCAGTTCTTCAAGAGGGAATTGATAGCTACAAAGTCTTGCAATTTCTCTGTGGACAGAAATCTCCGGATACCTGAAAACAAAGAAGCCTTTAAAATATTTCCTCCGGATGCCTTTAGAATTGAAATGTGGATTCATAATACCCTCTTCGCTAAGAGAGACCTCATTCCCAATGCAGCCCCTAATCAGATGGCGTTAGCACTAAGGATACAGGAAAAAGGAAACGTTCTGACAGCAATTTCATTCAAATAGTCACGAAGAATTCCGGCATTATTTGATGAAGTTCTGTCTTTATCTGAAAAAAAGTACATGTGAAAGTTCTGAATACATTTGAACCTACACTCACTGGTGGGATGGGTTTTGAATTCCCAAGCTCATAAAACATGTAAAATACTATATTTGTTTTATATTCATTGTTATAAGGAGCGGTACTTGTTTTCAGCAAAGGATCCAAGGAAATTGTTACCCAAATTTATTTACTTTACTGTTTATCATGATAATTGCATATTCTCTC
>NW_005371230.1:4150886-4152400 GCF_000412655.1 Myotis brandtii | reverse complement strand
TAAGGCATTAAGAATGAAAAGTGGAAATTGACAAGACTTTATGATAAATTAAATTTTGAGAGTCAGGTGAGAGAGATGCCCTTGATGAGTATCTGATGCTAACCTAGAAGTCAGGATACATTTTTTAAAAAATATATCTTATTTATTTTTTTACAGAGAGGAAGAGAGAGGGATAGAGAGTTAGAAACATCAATCAGCTGCTTCTGCACACCTCCTACTAAGGATGTGCCAGCAACCAAGGTACATGCCCTTGACCAGACTCGAACCTGGGACCTTTCAGTCCACAGGCCGACGCTCTATCCACTGAGCCAAACCAGTTAGAGCAAGGCAAGGTACATTTTATCAGTTGTTTTAACCAATATCTGGAACTGAATAGAAAGCACATATTTCTTGAAAAATATGTACATTTCATATTTTCTCTTCTGAGTTTGAGAATTCAGTAGGGCATTCCTGGATTTTAGAGGTCAAAAGGTTAAGAAACTGGAGATAATGTCTGGAAGTCACAGGTAGGGCAAACTGTTCAGCCATAACAGTGATATATCAGGGAAGGTAGACTAAGAAAAATAGATACGTGGATACAATTTTAGAGGTCCAGTTTCAAGAAGCTGTATGAATTGAAAAACGTATTATACTCTTCTTTTTTTTCTTATTAAGATAAAATTCTGCCTTTTCCTATTATGACCAACTCATAATTTATCCAAGGTCTACAAATTTCCTTATAGAGGTTATAATGTATTTTTCTAAGGTCTAGCAGAGCCTTACAGAAGTCTTTGGACCCTGGAAAGTACTGGAATGATTTAAATAACTTTGGGTCACTTCTCATTTTCCATACTCATGATTCAAAATTATGAGATTAACTAGAGGCTTGGTGCATGAAATTCATGCATGGGATAGGGTTCCTAGGCCTGGCTGGTGATCACGCTAATCGGGGCCTTCTGACTGCCAGCCAGGGCCTCCCTTCCCTGGCATCACCCCCTGGTGTTCAGCACATATCCTAGCGAGTGATCGAACTCTCAGTCTTTCAGTCCAACTCCCAAGGGGGCATTTTACATATATAGATTCTTGAAGAGTTTTTTTCAGATCACATCTTAATGAAACCATTTGAATTTTTGTATCATAAAAACAAATATAAATAAATAAATGAACAAACAGGGCATTACTCAATGTCATTTTCCTCTATGTACAGGGTATTGCCAAATTACTGACACCCAACCCATGGAAATAGCCATGTGTCAAATTCAGTTCTAATGCACGTGTAAAGGAGAGCTTGGCCTTGGTGCTCTAGTTCACTCCCGAATAAAGTGTCTCTTTTATTGGATTTTGTTTAAAATTTCCAGAAATAAACTCAGTCTTTTGAGGCCAGCTTTCTATATACAGAAAACAGTTTTCTTAGTTCCCATGTTAGAAATTATCTAGAAACAGTGTTGTATTTTGTGTTTTTTTTTTCTATATTTTTATTTACAGAGAAATTAGATACTTAATAAAATAAGTCAAGTATGTAACCTATCTTCTCA
>NW_005371230.1:4144656-4150647 GCF_000412655.1 Myotis brandtii | reverse complement strand
ACTGTTATGTAAACTATACATAAATTAGTGTCAAATCTAGAATTGTATATTTTTCCATTCTTCATAAATGTCAGATATTTTCCAAAATATTCAAAATTTCCCTAAAGTATTTCAAATTATAAATTTAGATTTAAAAAATTGACTGATCCATACCTTGCTCAAAAATGAATTATTTTTCCCAGAATAATTTCAGACAAAAGTTTGATTTTATGATGAATGCTCTTGTGATGGCAATAAATCATACTACTGAAGGTAAAGAACTCTCCTATTGCAATAAATTACCACTTCAGGGTGTCCTTGAAACCTCGGCAATTTGATGGCCATATTTATAGCTGAATAGCGAAGATTTCACAAATATTTCTTTTTCTTATGACCAAATCATTGCTAATGGTGACTCCTGCAATCAGGACTGTAGGGGAAATTACCTTGTCGTTAGCAGCACCCTCTCATAGCACGCACATCTGGATTTCTGGAAAGAACATCCAGATCACATTTTATAAAAGTAAAAATTAGATGTGAGTCTAGTCTACCAATTTAAATTTAAGAATTGCCTTTTTTTCTCCCTGACCACTCATGAATGCCTCTTATTGTACTTAAAAGTGAAGCATTTTACCCATATATATTTCTGTATAAGATTTCTGCTTTTTATTTTCCATTTTTGTCTTCACACACATGCATATACACACACAATCTAATGACAAAAATGTGACACTTCTCAATTTGTAATATGTTGTTATTAAAAAATAAAAATTCTGCCCTGGTCAGTTTTGCTCAGAGCGTTAGTCTGAGGACCAAAAGGTCTCAGGTTTGATTCCCCATCAAGGGTGCATACCTTGGTGTCAGGTTCAATCCCAGCCCTGGTTGGGGCTCAAATGGGAGGCAACCAATCAGTGTGTCTCTCTCACATGGATGTTTCTCTTTCTATTTCTCCTCTCTCCCTGCTCCCCTTCTTTCCACTCTCTAAAAATCAATGGAAAAAAATATCCTTACTCATTGGGTGAGGATTAAAAAAAAAATTCTGCCACTTCAGAGGTCTCCTCAGAGGATAACGTCATGTTGCTGTACACAGAGCAGGTGTTGACTGCTTTCTCAGGAGCTGTTTCCACGTCCCATGTTCCTAACACCTCTCTCCTGTTCACAAGTTCAGTCCTGGCCACGCCGAACACCAGTACCTCCAAAGCAGGCAGCACCTCATAGGCGGGCCTCCTAAGCACATTCAGTCCAAGGAGGCATTGACCTTAAGAACCAGTCAGATTGGAGCCAGTTCTTACATCCTGCTCTTCGCAGTGGAAAAGACTTGAGATAGCTGACTACAGTGGCCCATCCCATTCAAGGTTCCATTTCCTGAGTCCTGAGTTTTCAGCTACCTAATGTCAACTGCAGTACAAAAATATGAAATGGAAAATTCCAGAAGTTTCAATTTGCATGTCATTCTGAGTAACGTGATGAAATCTCCTTCTGTCCAAACATGTCCCACCCTGGACATGAACCCACCCTCTTTTCAGCCTCTCTGCACTGCCTATTAGTCACAGTAGCATATTGGGTGGTCAGATCAACAGTCGGGGCATCACCATGCTTATATTAGATTTACCACTTTTTACTTAAAAATGCCCCCCTCAAAGCATGAATAGTAACGCTGATGATTCAGATATGCCAAAGAGAGGACATAGTGCTCCCTCAAGTGACGAGGTGAATGTTCTTGACTTGATAAGTGTTCTTTGTGACCATATTTACAGTCCTTTTTCAACATTTTTTTATTGTAAGTAATTCCTTCTCTATGTATAAAATTACAGTTGCTGTCTTCTATAAGAGGGCCTCAGAGAAAAGGGGCACTTTCAAAGACATGGGCCCTGAAATCGCCATTCTCCTGGGCTTGACCCTTGAATGATTATTCTTCCAATTAGATAAACTTTACCCGTGACTGTAGTGATGGTGATGTGAAAACATTTCATTTTTCTATTCAAAGAGTCCAGCATGTTTGTGGACAAGGAAGTGCAATGGAGAAACTAGCAACTTGAGAGAACATCTTAGCATCACCGAATCCTAAACTTTATTGTTTCAGATCCTGTCTTTGATTTGCTTGATTAAAGAATAAGCTAAGGTCATAGAACATAACAGAGAGATAATAAAACTTGTTTATTAAAAGTCTAGTTTACATGAAACACTGGCATTTAGAAAGAGGTTTTATAATATTAAAATACATACCGAACAGATACAATTAATTTAGTTGCAGAGACGATTAAAGACAATGTCGGCACATGGTGGATATTTTCAGTATCTGAGTGCATGTGATGTTATGTTCTGAATGACCCTGATAACTTTTTCCAATTAAAATCAAGCTCGCCTGCTTCACAGAACCTGATACTCTGGGAAAATACCTTTGATCCCCTTTTACATGAAGACTAGGTCTTGGAGAATAGTATTCAAGTCATGGCAACATACAGAATCCGAAGCTTTCAAAGAGTAAGTCGACATAAGCACACTCTTCCTCATCTCATTCATGTTTTGCTTGCTGTTCATTATCTACACTGTGCTGCCCGGGTAATTATTTATGCTGTGAATCGTTGCCATGCAGTTAAACAGCTCTGAAACTGACAAGACCAATCTTGCTTATTTACCATCAACCCATCATCCTGCCTAGAACCAACGAAAGTAAATTATATTTCTGTTAAGCATTTATTGAAAACATTGCATGTGATCACTATGCTTAGCAGACGGGAGTCAAAGGGAATAAAACAGCTTGGATTCCTTTTTCTCCAATACCTTTCAAAATATGTATGGCATAGCTTCCAACTAATATTCCATGTCCCTACAATGGGAAAAAGAAGTGAAATCCTGATATTTATCCCAATAGCTTCCGCTCCCTCACATACTCCAAATTGAGTCCTTCCTTCAAATGCACCTTCTCTTGGTCCACCCCTCTCCACCTCGCTGCTACAGCGCTGGTGTGAATCATGACTGTCGCTACTCACCTTCCCACTGTAACCCATATCCAGTTCCCGTACTGCAGTGTCTGCCACCAAATCCACCCTCAACCTGGCAGGCACGGTGACACCATTAAAACAAACCCCTCAGCTCAAACCCCGGCCATGGCTCCCAACTCAGAGTGGATGCAACGTCAGCCTCAAAGTTTACAAGGTCACAGGAGCTGCCCACCTCATGTGCCTCCATCCATTAGCGTATTCCTGCCCGCCACCCCCGCCAAATTCCCTCTGCTCCAGCTGCACTGGTCTCCTTCATGACCCTCAACAATGCACTTGCTTTAACTTTGTTCGGTATTTCTTTCCTTTTAGGCTACCAGCATGACTCCATAACCTTCCTCTCCTTACACATATGTCTCCTGACACATATGATTCCCCCTTGGGAGGCCTCATCCAGCTCTCTTGAGTTTCTTGCACACACTTCCTCCCCCCTAACACTGTCCCACTCCCTAGACCCTTCATACCTTCCTTTCTCTTGTACTTATCACCACCTCGCTTACTGTCTTTATACTTATTTTTCTTTAAGTTCCCGTCTTCTTATCCCCCTCAAGTGAAAGGGAAGCCGCTCAAAGGCAGGGGTTCTGGTCTGTTTTACTCATGCCTCTCCTTACACATATGTCTCCTGACACATATGATTCTCCCTTGGGAGGCCTCATCCAGCTCTCTCAAGTTTCTTGCACACACATCCTCCCCCTAACACTGTCCCACTCCCTCTAGACCAGGGGTGGGCAAACTTTTTGACTCAAGGGCCACAATGGGTTCTTAAACTGGACCGGAGGGCCGGAACAAAAGCATGGATGGAGTGTTTGTGTGAACTAATATAAATTCAAAGTAAACATGATTACATAAAAGGATACGGTCTTTTTTTTTTTAGTTTTATTTATTTCAAACAGGCCGGATCCAGCCCGCGGGCCTTAGTTTGCCCACGGCTGCTCTAGACCCTTCATACCTTCCTTTCTCTTTGTACTTATTTTTCTTTAAGTTCCTGTCTTCTTATCCCCTACAAGTGAAAGGTAAGCCTCTCAAAGGCAGGGTTTCCGGTCTGTTTTACTCACTAATAAATGACCAGCACTAGTGCCTGACACATATCACCACTCATTGCATGTGGAATGCATGAATGTGTGGCTGAAATACTGGGACCCCTTCCCACCCCACTCTAATCAGAGTGGCCATGTCACTTTCCTCTAGGTCACAGTGGTTGGCAAACTCATTAGTCAACAGAGCCAAATATCAACAGTACAACGATTAAAATTTCTTTTGAGAGCCAAATTTTTTAAACTTAAACTATATAGGTAGGTACATTGTTATTAACTTAAATAGGGTACTCCTAAGGCTTAGGAAGAGCCACACTCAAGGGGCCAAAGAGCCGCATGTGGCTTGCGAGCCGCAGTTTTTAGGAAGCTTTCAACATTGTCTACATCTAGACCTACCCTCCCTCCTTATGTCCTGTTATAATTTTTCTCCAATCAAAAGCAAATCCTCCTACCCTTTCTACGCCTACATTGAGTACATATTTACCTAAATAAAATTTTACTCTTGCCACTTCTAAAGATATTCCTACTTATTAAATAAATACTGGGACCCCTTCCCACCCCACTCTAATCAGAGGGGCCATGTCACTTTCCTCTAGGAAGCTTTCAACATTGTCTACATCTAGACCTACCCTCCCTCCTTATGTCCTGTTACAATTTTTCTCCAATCAAAAGCAAATCCTCCTACCCTTTCTATGCCTACACTGAGTACATATTTACCTAAATAAAATTTTACTCTTACCACTTCTAAAGATATTCCTATTTATTAAACTTCTTGTAGTTTTATGCTCTCCCTTATCCAGCTTGGATTACATGACCTAACTGTAGCCAAACTTTTTGCCAGAACCCTGACCTCCTGGCAGTCTCTCTTTTCATTATATCTATTTACCAAAACAAACCTAGATGAAACAAGTCAACAGTACACCTCCTCCAGGCTTGAACCTGAATTCAAACATTTAGTTTTACTGGCAGTCCAACTACAAAACTCAGGCCAATTCTGACCAACTCTGATCTTGATATTTACATCCGCATGTCTTAGAACACGTATACATGTAAAAGCAAACATTCAGGGACTACCTAAGATACTTCCAGCAAAGGCTGGTAAAGGATTAAGAATAATTAAAAGTGACAATTGAGCAGAGTGTAAATCCACCATAAGACACGCAGGGTGGTCAGATTCCAGGTGGCCCCAGCATGGATTTTTTTTATACTTCTATGAGACTTAACGAACTAGAAGTTCACAAATGATGTCCTTTAACTATTAAGGCAAACAAAACCTGGCTAAAAAACAAACAACTCTAACAAATGTACTTGTGATATGGCTTGAAATAAAATTTAGTAACAAAATTAAAACCAGTTTGTCATGGTGGAATCAGAAACATCAGAGAATACATGTTCATTAAATCCCTCGGAAATGACTTCGATTTTAAATATTTCCACAGCGGAAGCTGACTCTTTCCTTCCCCTGTAAGCTCTCCTAGGTTTAATAACTCACCAGTGTCCTTGGTGCCGTATCTTAGAGACTGAACCCTTGAACTGAACAATCTGACGAAAATTAAAGGCCAGGAGCACTTTGCACTCCGACGATGCGTCACATCCCTGAGAGGCCTGGGGGTTCGTTTCTCAAACCCACTACTTATTCTGCTTTCATCATCACATCTCATATAAAAGAAAATATATCTAGTCAATAAAATTGCTAAACTGTGGTAAATAACATACATCATGACTTATAGCAAATGGGAAAAAATATTAAACACAAATTTAGAGTTGAAAGATATCTATTTAATTGGATAATAAAATTTGATCAATACAATTGCATTGATAGCAAATAAAAATCAATATAATAGCTAATAATATAAAAATTCATTAGTCTTTTCTAAACATACTCCAATCAATGTTTTCCAAATCATGGTAAAACAGCTCAGGCTACTAGAGCTCTGCCGACCGAATTCACGATTTGATCAAACATTTAAAACATT
>NW_005371230.1:4120983-4125919 GCF_000412655.1 Myotis brandtii | reverse complement strand
TAGGAAGCTTTCAACATTGTCTACATCTAGACCTACCCTCCCTCCTTATGTCCTGTTACAATTTTTCTCCAATCAAAAGCAAATCCTCCTACCCTTTCTATGCCTACACTGAGTACATATTTACCTAAATAAAATTTTACTCTTACCACTTCTAAAGATATTCCTATTTATTAAACTTCTTGTAGTTTTATGCTCTCCCTTATCCAGCTTGGATTACATGACCTAACTGTAGCCAAACTTTTTGCCAGAACCCTGACCTCCTGGCAGTCTCTCTTTTCATTATATCTATTTACCAAAACAAACCTAGATGAAACAAGTCAACAGTACACCTCCTCCAGGCTTGAACCTGAATTCAAACATTTAGTTTTACTGGCAGTCCAACTACAAAACTCAGGCCAATTCTGACCAACTCTGATCTTGATATTTACATCCGCATGTCTTAGAACACGTATACATGTAAAAGCAAACATTCAGGGACTACCTAAGATACTTCCAGCAAAGGCTGGTAAAGGATTAAGAATAATTAAAAGTGACAATTGAGCAGAGTGTAAATCCACCATAAGACTTGCAGGGTGGTCAGATTCCAGGGGGCCCCAGCATGGATTGTTTTATTCTTCTATGAGACTTAAGGGACTAAAAGTTCACAAATGATGTCCTTTAACTATTAAGGCAAACAAAACCTGGCTAAAAAAACAACTCTAACAAATGTACTTGTGATATGGCTTGTAATATAATTTAGTAACAAAATTAAAACCAGTTTATCATGGTGGAATCAGAAACATCAGAGAATACATGTTCATTAAATTCCTCGGAAATGACTTCGATTTTAAATATTTCCACAGCGGAAGCTGACTCTTTCCTTCCCCTGTAAGCTCTCCTAGGTTTAATAACTCACCAGTGTCCTTGGTGCCGTATCTTAGAGACTGAACCCTTGAACTGAACAATCTGACGAAAATTAAAGGCCAGGAGCACTTTGCACTCCGACGATGCGTCACATCCCTGAGAGGCCTGGGGGTTCGTTTCTCAAACCCACTACTTATTCTGCTTTCATCATCACATCTCATATAAAAGAAAATATATCTAGTCAATAAAATTGCTAAACTGTGGTAAATAACATACATCATGACTTTATAGCAAATGGAAAAAATATTAAACACAAATTTAGAGTTGAAAGATATCTATTTAATTGGATAATAAAATTTGATCAATACAATTGCATTGATAGCAAATAAAAATCAATATAATAGCTAATAATATAAAAATTCATTAGTCTTTTCTAAACATACTCCAATCAATGTTTTCCAAATCATGGTAAAACAGCTCAGGCTACTAGAGCTCTGCCGACCGAATTCACGATTTGATCAAACATTTAAAACATTAAGTATAATTCATCCAAATAAAGAAGAAAAGGCTTCTGATCTTCTCCTTAGGGAAAGTATAAGAAAATGACCCTTTTCTCAGTTGAAAGAACTTCCATTTTATCAGACATAAACAAAATGTAAAGAAATTCATGTTTATATTAAACATATACCTATATGAAATAACAGGAAAAATAACTTTGTAATCTTATTCTTTTTACTAGTAACACTACTAATTTGTACATGTATATATATTCCTAATATATATACTATTTCTCTTTACTCTGGCATTAGTTCTGTATGTATAAAAGATGAATTTGTTATATATTTAGTAAATTCTTATCTCTGACCTGACCAGGCTAAGAAATTCACAGCAAGTTTCTTATCATCACACAATTATAATTCCTCCTCAGTCTTTCTTTCCCATTAAGTATGTTTTCATAAACTTAGATATTTTCTACTACTAAGAAAGATACAAATTTTCCTCAAACTTAATCAGATACTCTCTAAAATTAAGAAAAAAATATATATGTAATTAGAATAGGCAATTCCAAAAACAAAAGATAAAAATCTTAACAGATCATTCAGTAAGTATACCTTTAGGAGCTACATTTTTACAATATTTCCCTGCAGCCAGGATTAACTGAGCTTTATATAAAAAGTATGACATGTAACATTAAGCACTTACTGACTCAATGCCCTACATTATATAAAAAGATAGACATTTATTTGATCTCAAAATCTTCTCTTTGGTCTTACTGTAAAACAATGGCTTTTGGAAGAGTTTTATTTGCACTAAGCTACTTTAAGTTTCATATTGTGGCTTTTTCACATATAAAAATTTTTCATACTTTTCAGACTATCTTTTAATGGAATCATTACTCATATTAAATATAATTCACATCAGTGTCATTAAATGGCACATCTATCAGAAGCTCAAACTTAAAACACATGCTTAAAATATCATCACTTTTACTATCCTATACATGCTTTTTCTGTAAATTTCCTCACATTTCCTACAGGTAATCATGCAATGTATAATGTGATGAATCCTTGGTCTATATATCTGAGAGATAAGGAAAAACAGGATACAGAATGACCTTCTGCAACGCATGAGAACTGGCTACTGCTGAGTACTTGAAAGCATCAATTCTGGTAGAGTCCCCATGTGGTGAATTAGGTCACCTGTCAGCCAGTCCCATATGCTGCAGTCATAGGACTTGGACGCCATGGGAGGTGCTATGCTCCTCAACCCATAGGAATGCTCAGATGGTAGACCAGGCCACTCACCTGTCTTGTCATACATGTCTGAGAGCAAGGCCCGACCCCTCCAGGAGATGGTATGACTCTCCTCCTAACTGAACAACCTGAAAAATAACCTGGCACAATTGGGCCAGGACAAGCATTTGCGGCATTAGGATGCCATTGAATGCCAGGCCCTAGCCCTACCAGGGGCATGTCTGGTGCTTCCTCAATGCCATAGCTTAAGAATTCTCTCCTCCCTCTCCCGGAGATGCTGCCTGTCCCCACCGAATCCCTATGCAAAGTCAGGATACAATATGTCATAGAAGAACTGCATATGTGCTATGTCTCCTACTTCCATGAGTTTATCTGGTAAACATGCCAGCGGGCCTAATGTATGTGTGGTCAAAGAGCTTGTCTGTACAGCTATGAAGTGGCAAAGCCATGCGGAGTTCTCTCTAGGTTCAGTGGCAAAGTCTAAGCATTACTCAGAGATCCTGGGCTTGGAGCTGTATAAAGTGGCTGGATATCCCTGACTGGTTTGGCTCAGTGGATGGAGCGTCGACTTGCAGCCTGAAGAGTCCCGGGTTCGATTCTGGTCAAGGGCATGTACCTTGGTTGCGGGCACATCCCCAGTAGGAGGCGTGCAGGAGGCAGCTGATCGATGTTTCTCTCTCATCGATGTTTCTGACTCTCTATCCCTCTCCCCTCCTCTCTGTGAAAAATCAATAAAATATGTTTAAAAAAATAATAATAAATAAAGTGGCTGGATAGACTCTTCGTTGTATTGGGAGGTAGGGTGTGAAAGGGTTGTGTGTGTGAACATGACATGGACACAGACATCTGAGGCCAGAGGGATGAACTATAATTAGCTGGCCGACATTTTATTATCACCTTTTACACTAACCAGAGAACTAGCTGGGAAGTGGCTGCCCATCTCAGAGCTACAAATCTCAGACCCCTTTGTGTTTGGAGTGGTCATGGGACTGATATTTTTGAGGGGATGTGAGCAAACGTGATGTACGCTTCTCCCAGGCAACAGTGCCCACCCAAGCTTTTCCCATGCTGCCTCTTGAAATCATTGACTAATGAGTCACTCAGACATCATGGGTTTGTATAAGTAAAGTCAGGCTCAGTGAGAGACCACATGGTGAATAGCTCCTCCCACCCCCGCCTAGAACATGAACTATCTCCTATACCTGTATGTAAGCATGAAATAAATATCTATAGTGTTGCATGTTTACATATTTAAGTATTTGTTGTTTCAAACTAGCCCACCTTAACATCTACAGTAACTTTCCTTTTTTGGTATAATAGGTGTTGAGTCTAATACCCTAAACTCAAAAACCAGAAAGCACTGTCAGAATGTAAGACAAGGAAAGTAAGTGAATCTGGGTTCAATTTCATTGAAAAACTTGGATTGTCTTCTTAAAAGGACAGATTTTATACTATTCATTGTATGTGTTGGGAGACCAGATGACCCAGATTCACAGATGTAAGAAGAGCAGCCTTAAATTAGGTAGAGTGGAAAAATGCATGGCATACCCCAGAAATATGGATGACAGAAAAAAATTAAAAGGGTTAGCATTACTGCAAAGAGGAAAGTAATTCTAGAAAGGTAGTGCCTATTAACTGCTATTCTGATTTTCCAAAACATTAGTTAGTAGCAATGTCTAATGATGAGATAATCTAGCTAATTTCAATATTAGGTGTACTTTAATGTGTGTGCCATTATAAGTCACCAGCTCATTAGTTCTCACTAATACTTAAACTTTAAAGTCTTCAATTAGATGGCAGTCTAGGACAGCTTCTCTCTCTCTCTCGCTCTCTCTCTCTCTCTCTCTCTCTCTCTCCCCTCTCTCCTGCAATTCTATCCCTGATTGGACATTCAGGTAAGTACATGTATGTGTCACATTTGCAACACTACACATCTAAAACCTTGGAGCTTCAATTCACTTAAGTAGTCTGATCTTCCCCTAGAATTTCTTCTTTTTTCCCCTCAAGAGAACAAATCATTTATTTACATTCTGAATATTCTCTAGCTCATAAATGCATATCTACAAAATTGTCCATTCAATATTTTCAAGTGTTTTCAAGACGATTATAGAAATTTGGTCCCCATGGAGAGAGTGGCTTATAATGTTCTCATTGAACTGGAAGAGAAATTTGACATAACAGTTCTGAATGCCTTGGTCAGCACGGCTAACCTGAAGGTCTATCCCGATTTACTTGAGATTTGCAGAAGCTTCCAAAAATGGTAATTATAACTTTTTTTCTTTTTTAAATATTTTATTGTTTAAAGTATTACATATGAATCCATTCTCCCTGCTGATTCC
>NW_005371230.1:4104607-4120966 GCF_000412655.1 Myotis brandtii | reverse complement strand
TGACTGTGTCCATAGGATTTCTTTCTCTATTTAGTCTCACTTGGGGCTAGATCATTATGAATCATCATCTCCACAGGACCCAGCTCTGCATCCCCTCCACCTTGCTGACCTTTTGTTCCCTGATGACCTTCACTCTCCAGCCCCCTTGTGGCAGCCTGAGACACTATCAGTGACATTGCTGATGTCCTCAAACTATACACATATCTAACATAACCACACAACTTCTTTTTTTTCATCCAAGAACATCCTCCTCCAGCAATGCCTACCCTAGCCTGTATACTAGTAATTATCCCTTGAAGTGATATTTTCCATCAATTTACATCCATAAATTATCTTCTTTACTGGACAGACTCCTTAAACTACTACCTTAGCTCTCTCCCTGCCTTTATATCAGAATTTCTTGAAAGAATTATATAGACTCAATGTCTTGGAATTCTCTATTTATTAATTCCTCCAGAAATGTTTTTACCTAGTTTCTCTATACTCATCCCAAACCTCTCTTGTCCTAATCACCAGTTGCTAAAATTCAAGTGGCTAAAGCAAATGGTCAATTTGCAGTCCTCATCTTATCTATATATATAAAAGGCTAATATTGCTAAGTGTCCCTACCACTGTCCAACCAGTTGCTATGATTCACACTGATCACCAGGGGGCAGACGCTCAACGCTGAAGCTGCCGAGTTGCAGTGACTTCAATGGCGGTTCTTGGGTGACACACGCCAAAACCAGAGAGGAGAGAGCCAGATTCCTCGTGGGGCAGAGGCCATGGATTATGTTGTTGCTGGAGCACTGTAGGCCCTGAATTTGGTTTACTGCACACTTGCATTTGCGTTCCACACCCTGTACTACAGAAACTTTGCAGAGTGCCCTCTCCCACTCTGGGACCCCTCGGGGGATGTCGGAGAGCTGTTTCGGCCTGATCCCCACAGGTCAAGCCAAGGGACCCCAACTGCCGGAAGGACCCCGCTCACTCCACAGACACCAGGGAGGGACAGCAGGAGGTTGACTTCAGGGTGTGTCTGGCCCATCTTGCCCAGTCCCACCCCACCACCCACCTTCTAATTAATTTCCTTTCAATGTGCACAAATCTGTGCACCAGGTCACTAGTTTCAACATAAATGTACATTTGACCCCTTTGTGAAACCTCCACCAAGGCTGGCTCACACGCCTAGGGAGAAATGATGGGACAAATCTCTTCCCTGAGACATACTTTATTCTCCAAGACACAACACCTTCATGTTTTTCTTTCTATCATGTGGACAGTTGCTTCTCAATTTCTTCTGCTGTGGAGACAATTTTTATGTAGACATGTGCAGGCCTCCCTTTGAAATTTTTTTCTTTTCATAGTCATTTCTTTGAGCAAACTTATTTTGTGTCAGTCTTTAAATAATATCTATTTTATAATTATTTCCAAATGTATACCTAAATCCTCTCTGAACTATAAATCATTATGCTTAACTGTCAATTGCACATCTGTATGTAGACTTTGTGTAAAGCCAACTTAACATGTCCAAAACCCAACAAATTCCAAGTCTTCCCAACAAACTTTCTCTTTACTCAGTCCCCCTCTGTCAGTAAATGTAAATTATATCCTCTGTTTTTTTAAGCCCTAAACCCTTGGTGGCATCACAATTTATAACAATTTCTAACCAGCCCCCACTCTCAGACTCTGTTCTAAACTATCATCCTCTCTCCTTCAGTTTATAGGAATCATCTTCTAACATTTTCCCCTATTGCCATCCTTGACCATCACCTTGACTTTTAAAAGACAAGCCCTAATATCTATTGAAACTTAAAACAGACACCCTCACCCAGCTAGTTTGGCTCAGTGATTGAACACTGACCTAGGAACCAAGAGGTCACTGTTTGATTCCCTGTCAGGGTACATGCCCCTGTTGCTGGCTTGATCCCCAGTCAGGGACGTGCAGGAGGCAACCGATCAATGATTCTCTCTCATCATTGATGTTTCTATCTCTCTCTCCCCCTCTCTTTTGCTCTCTGAAGTCAATAAAATATGTTTAGAAAAACAGATACCCTTATTTCTTTGCTCAAAACTTTCCAATGGTTTCCTGTCTCCAGAGCCAATGGCACCTGTAAAAATATCACATTCTTCATTTGCTCTCTTCCTAGAACATGGAAGAACTGAGATCTTGAAACTGAGTAACTATAAGTTTTGGACAAATAGGAAGAGATGGAAGAAGATATTAATATTTACATTGTCAAGGGTCAGTGATACCTAAGTGATTGCTTAGAAAAGTAAACAATATACACTTATGTTTGAATCCTGTGCTTAGGATACTCTATGTATCACAATCTATTATATAAGGTACCCTGTCACATTTAGTTCTGACTTAATTCAGAAAATGTTTATTGAACATCTATTGTGTATCAGTCATTTTAATAATGCTATCTAATCTATATTAGACTCCATCAGTCATTTTTTTCATTGGAAAATTATGCTAATATGTTCAAGGTTAAGCTAGTTCATTTCTGAAATACTTCAAAATGTTTTTTAAGGTCAAAATGATATTTAAGTATGTTGCTGATTTTTATTTTCTAAATTATAGACACTTTAAAAATCCATTTAGCTATGCTGCATTTTTATTGTGTTAATAAGGACATCCATTTATTAAATATGGTTTCACCCACTGTCATAGATGCTTCTTGTATCCTAATAGAAGACACAGTGGTTGTGCCACATGACATAAAATCATTTGCATAAAAAGAAAAAATGTCCAATTATCCAGATGTTGAGTTTAAATAATAGCACCAGACATCTGGTGTTGCCAAGTAAACACCAAACATCTGGTGTTGCCAAATAAAATTTTCTTGATTCTGCAAAGCTTAAATTTGAGAGAATAGGGACTTAAATGTCAAACCCAAAATATTTCTAAGCCTAAAATTACCACACATGCATTTTGTATACATTGGAAATAAGTTATTTCAAAAGGTGGGTTGATGTAGAAATGCAAAACTTGATTGGTGCTTCTCAACCATGCCCCAAAGAATCATTCTATTACCATGCAGGCAAAGAGAGTTTCACTTAAACATTGCCTTTTAAAATGTCTTGTCATTTTTGTGACCTAGAGTCTTATCCATCTGTTCAGTTTCTTGGTGCTAATAACTGCTCAATCTTCAAATTACAGAATATTGTTTAGTTAGAAAGGTGCAGACCTCAGAGTTTCCGGCTTAATGATATGTCTGTGGTTTATATCGATAAAAAAGAAAGAGCACAAATATTTGAGTGGAAAAGGCATTCTAAACATAAAATTTGCAATGCAATATGGAAAATAACATATATTAAAAACTTTAAGTTCAAAAAGTTTATGTTGGAAAAACAACTACTAGATATAAATATATCTGTCACAGATTTGATATACAATCTACCTATAGTTGCTTTTGTATGGTGAAAACCTTAAAGTTTAATTTTTTCTCAGTGTACTTGGCACTGCTTGTTGCGAAGACCATTTCTTTACCCTGCTGGACAGAGCAAATTCTCATAAATCTAATGTTACATTCAGTTGTGCTTCTTCTGGACTCTTATTTGATCATTTCAGCTATTTGTCTACCTTTGTGCTATTATCATACTCTCTTACTTTACTTTTTAATCAGCCCAGCCCATAACAAGAAAGAATAGTGGAAAAGACCATTTGGTAGGTAGGAATAATTTATCACTGATAGAGCTGAGAATTGCCAGTGCATATCAATAATTAAAAGCAACCAACATTTGATGACTTTTTAAATTGTTTTAAAAATCTATATAGACAATGTATCCCTCTGTTGCCTAAACCTGGAGTGAATTTCTATCATCATATTCCTTCTCCCCAACCCAATTGATTGTCTCTATATAATTATTGTATCTACTAGAGCATGTCCTCCATAATTAATTTGTTTTCCAGTGGTGTCTTGTGTGAATTTGGTAATTTTATACCATGTAAATATTATAATTAAATAAAAAATACATTACCACCATAATTTAAAAAATCTGTAATTTTTCACTGGGATTGCAAGGAACTTAGAGCTCATTTGGGATTTAAGTGACAACTTTATATTACTAAGTCATTCCAACCATGTACATGAACTATCCTTCTATATAATTTGCTCTTATTTATTTTTTCTCAATAATTATGTACATTTTTTTCTGCTTGAAGAGCTTCTATATTTTTATATTTATTTGTAAAGCATTTAATTTTTTTATGTTATTCTTAATGGCATCTCTACCAACCTCACTGAACTTACTTATGAATTATAAAACATATCTATAGAATTATTTGAAATTTCTACCTAGGAAACTATACCACCTGCGAATAATTTTGACGGCAGATATAAATATCAAAACATATCAACAAAACACCAAGAAAAATATAGGATGTTATTTTTATGATGTCGATGTAAAGTGATCAATTTAACAAAACACATAAGCAAAAATCACAAGGGGAATAGTTGCTAAACTATGACTTAGCCTTCTGTTGCTGCATACCAAACCACCACAAAATCAGTGGCTTGAAAAAGAACCCACACTCATTAGCCCCTAGTCCTGCAGGGCGGAGGAGGCCAAGTATGGCATGAGTGCGTTCTCCACTTAGGGTCTCTCCAGGTGAAAAGCAAGGTGTCAGCTGCACTGAGTTCTCATCAGCAGCTAAGGGTCCACTCCCGAGGTCAGGGGATGGTGTCAGACTTCAGTTCACTGTGGGTGTAAAACTGAGGTCCTCTGTGCTAGCTAGCGGTCAGCCCTGCGGATTATGGGCTCCAAGGGACAGAGATATGGGGGCTCATCTACTATGGACTACATCTAAATGAGTTACAGACTTCCATCGAAAGGCATGTTAAGCCCTGGCCGGTTTATCTCAGTGGACAGAGCATCACCCTGCAGACTGAAGGGTCCCGGGTTTGATTCTGGTCAAGGGCAAATGCCTGGGTTGTGGGTTTGATCCCTAGTACCGGGCATGCAGGAGGCAGCTGATCAGTGATTCTCTCTCATATTGATGCTTCTATCTCTCTCTCCCTCTCCCTTCCTCTATGAAATTAATAAAAATATATCTATTTTTAAAAAGGCACTGTTAAGAGGATGAGAAGTCAAGTCGAGGAGAAAATTAGTGAAGAACATGTAACCAAAAAGGCTTACTTACATTCCTAAGTTATGAGGGACCTTGAGAAATCAAGCCAAAAAATATGGTGAATCTCGTAGAAACGATAGAGAATCTGATAGTTAACTAGGATTTTTATAATATAGTTCATTGTACGTAGAGCTCGGGAAGTATGTCTCAGCGCTGCGGCTGATGCAATGGTGTGAGCACACTCCACCATGACATGCTTCCTCGGCACACCAGGAAGTAGCAACCCCACCTGAACGAACTCCTAGAGCCACTTGCACAGTACCCCAGCCTTTCAGCCATTGGTCGCCTGTAGCAACGTGTCTCCCTCTGATTGGTCCCCTCATGCTATATATACCCCTGTAGTCCCACAATAAAACGGATCTGCATCACTGAACCTGGTCTCCAGAGTAGTGCATGCAGACGCCCTAGCGCGTTGGGGCTCCGCCGTCCTCACCCCCGAGGGACCCCCTGCTTCGGTTCATCCAAATAAGCATTAAAATATATACTATTACAGAGGATCAGATCATCAAAAGCACCCACAGAGCACGGTATACCCGCGTAAGCTTTACTAGCTCATAATCACAGTGAAGAAAGCCAGCAAAAATCCCAGCTGCCAGGGACTCCCAGGCGTGCTCTCTGGGTCTCCTCAGCATCTCACCGGATAAGCTTTGTCTCCAGATCGTTAACCACCAAGGTAACACGTTTACTGAAGGCTCTTTCATGTCACAGAGCCGAACACAGGCTGCATAGCCAGGCAAGCCAAGTGCAAAGCACTCGTCTGCACGTTTCCAAGAACACGGCATCCGCACTGGTTTGAAATGCGTCCAGGCAGGTCCTGACATTTAACTGCAAACTATAAATCACGAGCTAATAAGTTTCGCCCTGATCTTGGCTAGAAATCATTCGCGTGTTTGCAGACATCCTTGGAGAAAAGCCTAGCGTTACTCCAGACTGGCTACACACGAACCCCTGTTTAGACTGCAGTCTATTTCATTACTAATCAGAGAAATGTACGCTAAAGCCTCAATTGGATATCAATGTCCACGAAATGGGTGAAAATGAAAAGACTGACATTAGCAGGTAAAAGGGAGAATAGGGAATGACGGGCACTCTCATCACACAGTGTCTGTGAGTATAAACTTACAGGACAACTTTGGAAAGGGGACTTTTGAATCACATAGAAAAGTTGAAGGTGCACATATCTTATGACCAAAATGTCCATCCCTACATATGCTCCACAGACATGTGCGGGCATGTATTTCTCCTGACATATAAATAAAAATAGCTGAAAATTACAAACAACCCAGATGTCCACCATCAGGAAAGTGTTGACAGGAATCATGGCATATTCCAAATCTACAACAATGAAAATACACCAACCTGCACACGACAATCTAGGAGAAACCCACAGGCATAATATTGAACATAAGAGGTTGACATGAAAGAATAGGAGAATCTGTTTATATGAACTTCAACACAAGACAACACTAAACTACAGTGTTTAGTGATGAATGCAGAGCTGGTAAAACAATAAATGCCAGCAAGAAATGATTGTGGTAAAAGTCTTTTAGGGCATAGAGAGTAGGTGGTGATGGTAATTGGATGGAGAAATAAAGAAGGCATTTCAGTGGTGTTTTGAAAGACTTGGTTTAGCTACATGCTACAATTTTGAGTGCCTCTCTGTTATGTGTTTGTCATGATTAAAAAGGTATAACTATATAAACTATTTGCTTAAATTTTATAAAGTTCATATTATTAAATAAGCCATGATTTTATACCATTTAGGAAGATTTCATTCATTTCTCAATGAATCAAAATAATGTTTAATGCCTAAATAGAGATATCAAATTATTTAGTCAAAGGAAATTATATTACTGATCAATTCTAGCTGACAAGCAATTGAAGTCTGAATTCACAATATATACTCATCCCCTTAAAAATGGTCAACGGTTTTGGGTGGGGCCACCTACTCATCTTATGTGCTGCTTAGAAGTGTGAACAGAAAAGGGGCTGGGAAATGAACCTGACATACTCAGGGGGCAATGGCAGGCCTGAAAGCTCAGTGACAAAAGTGACCACACAGGATGGTTCCATCACAAATTCCCAGCTGGGCAGGTCATAGCTGGTTGTCACGTCCCAGGCCCATAGCTCCCTTAGCAAATGGTAATCTTTACCTTGGGTGAGCCCTGTCCCCGGTTCTCAAGCACCTAGGACAGTGATGGTGAACCTATGACACGCGTGTCGGAGGTGACATGCAAACTCATTTTTTTGGTTGATTTTTCTTTGTTAAATGGCATCTAAATATATAAAATATATAAAATAAATATCAAACATATAAATCTTTGTTTTATTATGGTTACAAATATCAAAAAATTTCTATATGTGACACGGTACCAGAGTTAAGTTAGGGTTTTTCAAAATGCTGACACGCCGAGCTCAAAAGGTTCGCCATCACTGCACTAGGATAACATCCCTCTGAAAAGCCAGTGATTTTCTTTTCTAGATGCTCGAAGGCACAGGCCACAGGCACCAAAGCACAAGACCACCAGGGCAGGAGACCAGAACCCCTTTCCCAGAGAACCCCCTCCCCCCATCATCTTGTTCCCCACGAACCATCTCCATGTACTGCGAATGCTCATTCTTGACTATCCTGTACCCTGCACCCACTAATGTAAGAGAAATAAAGCGCTGAAAACACCACGCTTATGTACTTCCCCATTTGGCTTTTTCTAGAATGCTAGAGATTTCCCCACTTCGCTTTCTCCCACCTCCTTAATCTACCACCAATGGCTATCATGTAATCTCCCTACATTTTCTCCTTTGCTTCTAAATGCATAAAAGGAACTGCAAAACTACCATTCTCCAGAGCAGTTTCTCAGTCTGTTGAGATTTTACTTCCATGCATGTCCTCAAAATTTGGTTCAAATAAACTCTTACAAAACTTTTCTATAGGTTTGAATATTCTTTTGTCCACATAAGCCAGTCAGTTTTAGCAGCCTGAATGGACTAAAAAAAGAATTGACTTTTTTAAAACTATAAGAACAATTTGGGATGTTAATTTTATAATTTTTATTTCTAAGTCTAGTTGCATAAACAGAAAAAAGTGTACTTAGGCTTAGCCGGTGTACTCAGTGGATGAGCCTCAACCTATGAACCAGGAGGTTATGGTTCAATTTCCCATCAGGGCACATGCCCAGGTTGTAGGCTCAATCCCCAGTAGGGGGTGTGCAGGAGGCAGCCAATCAATGATTCTCTCTCATCACTGATGTTTCTATCTCTCTCTCCCTCTCCCTTCCTCTCTGAAATAAAAACATTTATAAAAATATACTTAGATCTATTTTCTCAGATTAGAGTATCAATAAAACTATGATAGTGAGTTTAACTTTGTGTATAACAAGTTGATTCATTTTTTCCTGATATAGTACTCTTAACCAATAATCGAGAGACAAAGATTCAGGTAGCAACCCAAACTGTGCTTTCAAGAGAACAATAAAAGGTTGGGTTTATAAAGGTGAAAACCACAAAATATTATTCTTTCATGCAAATTAAAGACCGCTGGCTAGTTTAACGGGGATTGGTTACTTCCAATATGCAAATGAGGAGGATGAAAACTACAAGGAGGAGGTCAAGTCCCTCTGTGTCCATCGCGGTGGTTGTGCTGGGATGTTTATGGCTGGGCCTTGAGCTGACATTAGCAACAGGTTTAGCAATTGAATAGCAGCTCTGAGAACTGAGGCACAAGACATGCACAGGCCCACTTCCCTAGCAGCCTCCTGAGGATTTCAAGTGACTCTCTTAGCGAAGTTTATTCCATTTTATTTCCTATATCATCACACGGACGTGATTGTGTGCAGTTGTGGGAACTGAAGGGCTGACGTGGCAGACGGCCTTTGGGTGGCCGGTGAGTGCTAAGAAGCAATTATTCTGCCACGGCCCATAAAGCACCTGGGAAGCGAGAAACAGAACAGTCACCTTCAAGTTTAGGAAGCTGAATGCTTTTGGCCCCTCTCCCCAATCTTGCAATAAAGAAGGAATCCAAGTTCACATATTACAACTTGTTTAAACAGGCTGCGAGCCAGGCAATCTCCATTCTCAGTTTTCAAATCCAAGGGCTAGTTCTCTTTCATACCCTCAGGGGCCTGCCCAGAAGCGTTCCGGACATTTGAACACACACAGGTACCCTCCCCAGTGTCCCACTGGAATGATCTTCTCTCTCATTCAGGAACGAAGCCATTCCTGGTTTGCCTTCACCTCACTGGCCATGCCTTTGGACTTCCTTTGCCAAACCATCCTTCTCTCCTTGAACCTTAGATGTCAGGGTGCCTGTGGGCCCACATCCGTATCTACTGTCTTCTCTTCTGCCATTTTCCCCAGATGCTTTATGGAATTCTGTGGCTTTGAATACAGGCTAAGAGTCAGCCCCAAATCTCCCCCAGCTCTAGGTTAACAGATGCAAATGCCTGTATGATGTGTCCATGTGAGTGTACAGAGGAAATATCATATGTGACACATTCCAAATGGAAGTTGTGTCCCTTTCTCTGTGCCCCAAACACATGTGTCTGTGTTCTGTTTGATGTTTAGAAACATACTGATAGGTCCTAAATCACCTTTTGTGTACCATCATGTAACATGTTTAAAATAAAAATAAGAAAAAAATAATTTAAAGTCATTTTTTAGCATAATATATTAAAAGGACAGTTCATGTCTGTTTGAAACCTTTGCTTGTTTGCTCTGAAGAAGGGTGATCCTAGATAATTAATACAGGGGTCACTAGAACCCATGCAACCAAATAGGCCCCTTTCAATGTGGGCATCTTATAAACCCTTTTCTCTCTCTGTGCTGTGCTCGGGGTGCAGTTGTGAAATGATCCTCCAGTTCCCTATTTCTCTTCACTCATGCTCAGCCCAGAGCTTCTTATCTCTATCAAGGACATTTAACTCATTTTATGATACTTTTAATTTCAAGGACTTTCAATTAATTAATTTGTTTATTGTGGTAAGAACACTTAATATGAGGTTTAGGAACACAAAACAGTATTCATTATTATTCATATCCATTCTTCCTTGCTTTTCTGTGTTTTTTGTTTGTTTAATATTTATTTCCCTTTTTATAAATGCTATTTTTACTTATATTTTGAAAACCTTGAACACGTATTTTTATAAACATTCTTAGATTGCCTTATTCATTTTCCTTTCATTTTAGTAAATTCATCTCCTGGCTGTCCATTTTGTTGGCTAACCTTTGAAGTTTTCTTCGGACATTTTGGAATTTTGGTTTGGACACTAAGTGGAGTGAATTCTCTCTCTCTGCTTTAGTGATTTTTGCTTATTTTGCTTCTTTCTTCCACAGGATTCCCCAGCGTCCCTGGCCCTTACCATAGTCGCAGTCCTCTGATAGCTGTGGGGACAGTGGGAAGTGGGGAGCTGCCTGGCTTGGATGAAGTCTTCAGGTGGCTTCCCCTTCATTCCTGAGCCAACACAGTCCAGGAGCCCTAGTTGCAGGGCGGGCGCAGGCATAACACGGATTAGCCTCCTTCCCACAGTAGGTCTGCACAGCAGACAGGGCCCCTGGTCGCAGCGTTATATGCCATATGGGTTGTTGAAGTACTCATGGTCCCTTAGGAGATGCAACTCAGGCCACTCTCCCTTGCTTCTCTCTCAGAGGAGGCCTTCACACCCAATTTTAACAGCGTGTTTCTGTTCTGTTTCTTGCCTTTGTACCTTTTTAATTTTGACTGAACCTTTGTATTCTGTCCATCACTGCAAGTTATTGGAAGCAGAGGAAGGACTTGCCATGCCATGTGAGTTAGGCGTTTCCTTAGCGTAAACACTTCATGCCTGAGGACAACAGTAGTCGTTTTTGTCTTTGCTCTTTACATAGGAATCACAATAATTGCTTAAGAGCGGGAGCCTTTATTTTGGAAAGCCTCACATTTTGGAGGATTGCACATTAGGTGGTGTCTCACTACTCATATCTTTTTCTGCTACCAAATATGTGTTTCTTTTTTTATGCAAAAAGAGTGGGTGGTAAAGGCTAGTTATTAGAAGATGACATTCAGGGAAAAATCCAATAGTTATTAACTTATTGGCCTATTGTGCATTCTATTTCTATTCTAAATATAAAATTCCTGCCAAGGTTTCATGAGTTTTAGACAAGATGTTTTATACTGTTTAATATGTCATTCTTCTTTAACGCAAATGCTAAAAATGACCTTAAAGTGACTCTACCTATGCCGCCCGGCTTTGTTTGTGTGAATAGCCTCCGGATTTGTGCACATTTGAGATTTTGACAACTTTAATTATTCTACACATTTAACTGGTGAGAATTTAATTATTCTGGTGTTCCCAGAGGGCTGATGACATAGGTGAGATATTAAAAAAGAGTAAATAAATGGAGGGATGTACAATCTGTGTCTCCTTGAATTTGTAGCTAGAAATATTTTACAGCCCATAGAATAGAGCTTCTCTCCCCTTAGCAATTCTTTAATTTTAGTGTTTTTAGGTTATTGAGTACTACATATTAAATATGTAAATGTAGATAATTTCAGGTGTCTAATATATTATATAACAAATGTAATATAATTACAATTTTTTTCATTTTAATTAATTTTGAATTTATAGAATATTCACAAGTATGGTAGAAAGACTTTCCATTATCCTTTCCTTTACTTAGATTCCTTGATTGTTATGCAACGTTTGAAAACAAGTTTCTAATGTGATGTCCCTTTATCTTATCAACTGTAAAGCAAAACACTTTACTTAATCACAGTACAAATAACAACATCAGGAAATTAAAGCCAATAGAAATACTATTATCTAATCTGCCTTCTTTGTTTCAGTTGTGCCAATTATTTCATGCTAATATCTATTATAACAAATATGAATATAATTTTTCCCTGGTCTAGGATCCAACCCACACATGGTAGAGGGTCCATTAATGCCCTTTAATCTGACACAGTTCCTTTTCTGACTCTCAGATTTTTGACTTTTTTTAAAAGAGATCAGGCCTATTACTGTGTTGCATGTCCTTGATTTGCCTTTTGTGATGTCGCCTCATGAGTGCACACACATTTTTGGCAGGAAGACCACAAAGTGAATGTTGCATGCAACCTCCTCAATGCTTTATAGCACCAGCCATGTGACGCCTAGTTCTCCCTTGATTGGTGAGGTTAACTTTGACTATTTAGTTAAGGTGCATTCTTCCCTATAAAGTTTCTGCATGCCCTTTATAATTAACTAGTGACCCGGTGCACGGATTCATGCACACTGAAAGGAAATTAATTAGAAGGTGGCCTGGTGGGGGTGAGACTGGGCAAAACAGACCAGACGCGCCCTGGGGCCAACCTCCCACGGTCCCTTCCCGGCCAGCCGCCTGGGGTGGCACCGTGGCTGGGAGGGCGCCTGTGGAGTGAGCGGGGTCCCTCCAGCAGGTGGGGTCCTCGGCCAGGCCTGCGGGGACCAGGCTGAGACCAGTTCTCCAACATCGCCCAAGGGCTCCCAGAGTGCAAGAGGGCACTCTGAAAAGTTGCTGTAGTACAGGGTATGGAACACAAATGCAAGTGTGCAATAAACCAGATTCAGGGCCAACAGTGCACCAGTAACAACATAACCCATGGCCAAAGGTGGAATCACGCTGACCCACGAGGAATCGGGCTCCCTCTACTCTGGTTTTGGGTGCATCACCCGAGAACCACTGCTGCCAAGTCACTGCAGTTCGGCAGCTCCTGTATTGAGCATCTACACACACCCCTTGGTGGTCAATGTGTGTCATAGCTACCGGTTGGGCAGACACTTAGCATATTAGCCTTTTGTATATATAGATAAAATACTATGGGAGATACTTTGAAACCATACCAATATCCTATTCCACAACATAATTTTATTCACTGGATTAGCATCCAGATCATTTTTACCTGAAACATTTATTGCTATGATGTTGTCAAATGGTGACTTCCCGATTTTATCATACCTCCTACATGCACTAGTTGGCATTCTACCATGAAGGAAAGGATTCTCTACCGATGCATTTAATTATTTACTTAAGCATTTATTTAATTATGTATGTGTGGACTCATGGTTTCATTTTTTATTCGATGAGTTATAATCCATTACGACCATAATTCATATTGATAAGCAAACCTTTCCAGATTTGGCCCAGTCCTTTACCCTCTGGCACAAAAAGATGATCCACGTTTTATTTTATTTATTATTTTCAAGCCATAGTGCAGGAATTAGGTGTTTTTCTAAGAAACTCTGGATCTGTTTCCTCATTGTGGAAATGTATTTAGAAACCAAGCTATGGGCACGAGGGATGCCACCACAGCTGGGAAATCCTTGCTTCTAGGTCCTGGCAGCAGACAGCACATGGAGACATGCACACGCATGTGTAGAGCCCTTTCTCCTCTCACAGCTGCAAGGTGCTCCATTGCATGGAGGGGCCAGAGTCCACCCAACCCTGCAGGTGGGCCTTCCGGCTCTTCCCAGGTCTTTGCCAATACAAGCCATGTTAGAGTGAATAATCTTGTGCATATGCATTTTGAAGTCTATCTTAATGGTAAGTTCCTAGATGTGAAAATTACTGCTTAAAAATAAAATATGTATTATTGTTTCTTATTGCCAGGAGGATTGTATCAATTCACAATCTCATGAGCAACTACGAGAGTGCTTCTTCTCCCAAAGTCTGTCCAACAGGATGTGTCCTCCTCTTTAAAGGTTTTTGGCCATTCTCTTAGGTGATGAGTGGTATAGCAGGCAGCTTTTATTCCCACTTCTCTAACTTTAAGACAGCACATACTTTACCATGTTGAAGAGCCATTTTTATATCCTTCACTGTGAATAGTCTGTGATGCTTTGGCCCATTTTCTAAAGGATTTTTAGGTGTTTTTTTTAATAACTTCTAATTTAAAGTATAATTTTATATGTGAGCAATATTGGCCCTTTTTTCTGTGATCTACATTGCAATCTTCCTTCTAGTTTTCAAGCTGTCTTTCCACGGTGTTTATAGATTTTATCCAGGAAAAGGTTTGTTTCTTACATTTAAATTCATCAATCTTTCATTTTATTTTTTTCTCTGAATTTCAAGTCATAGTTAAACAATTTTTTCTACTCTCAAGTTATAGAGAAACATATACATGTTTTCTTACGATTTTTGTAATATTCTTTCTAGTTTTGTGTGTTGTTTATATTAAAATCTCACATTTTGATATATATTATTAAAATTTTCAAGTATGTAGATCTGAAAAACATTCATATTGTTCCGCTATACACTTAAATCTAGAGTCTTCTATTATAATATCTATATGTGTTTATCACATATCGGTAAATCCATCAGCATTCATATCATTAGCAAGGATTCAATATTTGATTGCAATTGTTTATGCAAAATGTACTCAATGAAATAAACAAAACTTTTGTGAACTCACTAGATTCTGACAAAGGTCTATACCTATTATCTCATGACTCTGTCAAGATAAAACAATACCCTCATCCCACTCTCAGAATAAGCAATGACTTTTTTTTTCAGAACCTGAATTAGTTTTGATGTCAAAGTTGTTGCCTGGATAAATAGTATGTTTTCCCTCTGCTGAGTACAGCTCAGCTGTTTGCATATGCCACTGTTTTTTTCATAGGATACTGAGGTTGTTTAGAAATATCCTATATAATAAAAGGGTAATATGCAAATTGACCCTAATGGCTGAATGACACGCTATGATGAGCACTGACCACCAAGGGGCAGATGCTCAATGCAGGAGCTGCCCTCTGGTGGTCAGTGCACTCCTAGGGGGGGGGGGGGTGGCGTGGCTCCGCTCAGTCACAAGCTGGGCTGATGGCTGCAAGGGCAATGGTGGTGGTGGTGGGAGCCTCTCCCACCTCCTCAGCAGTGCTAATGATGCCCGACTGCTGGCTTAAGCCCAGACATCCCCCGAGGGCTCCCAGACTGCGAGAGGGCACAGGTTGGGCTGAGGGGACCCCCACCCCCAGTGCACAGATTTTCGTGCACCAGGCCTCTAGTTGTAAATAAACCACTATGGCTATTCTTGTACAGATTTTTAGTGAACATATTTTCCATTTCTTTCAAATATGTATCTAGGAATGGCACTACAAGGTAATGGGGCAAGGGACTGTTCAGTTTATGGGAAGTGTTCCATAGTTTCTCAAGTGATGGCACCGTTTTACCTTTCCACCAACTATTTCTGAGAGTGCCGACTGCTCCACATTCCTGCCAACACCGATTTGTCAGTCTATTTTGTTTTCCTGTCATGCTGGTTGGTATGTTATGGTATGTCATTATGGTTTTAACTTAGCTTTCCATAATGATGAGTAGCTTTGGTGATTTCCAGCTGTGTAATGGTCATTTGTATATCTTCTACTTTAAAGTCCCTGCTTTTCAAAAAATTAGTTAGTTATTGGAGATATGTGTATAACTCTGTATGAGTCCTTTATCAGATATAAATTTTATGAATGTTTTCTTTTAGGCCAATGCTTGTCTATGTGTTATCTATTTTATTATTATTATTTTTGAACTGTCTTTCCCCAAAATGTGGCAGATCTGTTACAGGAGTCAGAATGGTGACCATCAAGGAAAACTGTCACTAGGGGCTCCTTTTTAAAAAATAATTTCTTTCCCCTCACCCTGTATCCCCCCTAGCTGCAGCCTGGGTAAGGGCCACATGCCTATGTGTTTTTAAGAGCGTCTCTTAATTGGAAGAATTTTTAAACTTTTTGACAATCTAATTAATCACTTTTCCCTTTGCGGTTATTACTTTCAGGGAACTGATAAACCTTTTCTCTTCCTTAAGTCACAAAGCTATTCTCTTACACAAAGATTTTTCTTTAGGTGCGTTGTGTGGATTTAGCTTTTATACTGAGGAATATGCTTCACCTTGGATGAATCAGTTCACAGGTGTCTACTGAGCTCCTTTTCTCTGCATGGATGGCCTTTGCTGTGTCACCGCTGTAAAATCATCCTCAGACAAATCACATGGCCCTGTGCTTTTGTGGTAAATCCAATGACCGTACAGAGTGCATCTATTTCTGAGTTATCCATTGTTTTCTGTTAATCGATTTTTGATATTTATGCCAATGCCACATTGCTTTGATTATTCTAGACTTGTAGTAACTCACAAAATCAAATAGCTGCATTCTTATTTCTGTTCTGATTCTTCTGATCTTTTATATTCAAGTTTCTTGGCATTTCCATATACTTTAGAAGTCTTGTCAATTTGTATATTTAGAGAGTCTCTGGGATTATAGTTAAGATAACAG
>NW_005371230.1:4099944-4104563 GCF_000412655.1 Myotis brandtii | reverse complement strand
CATATATATAAATTGGAGAATTGAAATCTTGATAAAATTGAGTCATACAGTATAGTCTGTGAATAATGTATATATCTCCATTTATTTAAACTTTCTTTCATTTTTCTCAGGACTATAAGAATGTCTTCCAGAATATATAAGAATATTATTGAAATATTTTGTTATTATTTTATCATAAAAAATGTTGTCTCTAGTTAGAAAAAAAAGAAACTCAACGTCAGTTTACAATATTATGGTATGAAGATGCTCTTACATTTAACAGCTCCCATTTTGATAAGAGTTGTGCTTTGCTCATACTTGAATTCAGGCTTCAGGTCTTTGTAACTCTATACAACTTTGAGCCTCTTGTAAGCCCTGTACAATTGGTCTGGATTCAAGGTCAATTGCCCGATTATTGTTACACCTGTTTGTGACCTTGTGGGAAACGTTCCAGGGCAAACCACTCTCTCTGTGTCTCTCTGATGCTTTCTTCAACTTGAAAATGGTGCGATGGTGGAGAGGTTGTCCAAACTTAAAGATATACTAGAGGCAAAGTCTTGGAATAGTTATTTATTAGAGTGAAGCATCACTAAAGACCAACTGTTGTCATTATTATTTTCTTTCCTTTCCTTTCCTTCTGCCTGTCAGGTCCTTTTCTGCTTTAAAGGCTTCCTGTTCCCTTTGTCAATATACTCAGCTCCTTTCAGGGAAAATTTCTTTTCACCCTTCACATCACAGCTTCGACATTCCTTCCTGGGAAAAGCCATCCAATCATTTTCTATAAGGGGAGCTCTCTGTTCTCCAACTCATTAACTGGTTTGCTACTTCCAAAGAGATTCACATTTTAAACACACACACACACACACACACACACACACACACACACACATTTTCTTTTCATTTTGCATATTTGTTTTTGATGCTTCTTGTAGACATTGGGGACAGCGCCCTGTATCTCTACATGGTATGGTATGGTACCTGTGTTATGTGGATACTCAGGTAAAGCTTATGAGATAAATTTTCAAGGAGAAATGGGATAATCTAATTTTAGAAAGTTTGAAAATGGTTTCTGAGTAGAATTTTCGACTTTTCGAGTTAAATGCTAAGAACTATATGTGAGCCCTAACCGGTTTGGCTCAGTGGATAGAGCATCGGCCTGCGGACTCAAGGGTCCCGGGTTTGATTCCTGTCAAGGGCATGTACCTTGGTTGCCGGCACATCCCCAGTGGGGAGTGTGCAGGAGGCAGCTGGTCGATGTTTCTCTCTCATCGATGTTTCTAACTCTCTATCCCTCTCCCTTCCTCTCTGTAAAAAAATCAATAAAATGTATTTTTTTAAAAAAGAACTATATGTGAGGTCTTATTTTAAAATATCAACAAGGTTTTTTATAAGAAACATATAAATATAACTATTTCTATTCTTCACAGTAACCCATGACTTAGAGGTGAACCTAGAGAAGATTTCTAGGGTTTGTCATTTTGCCAATGAAAGGGTCCTCCTCCAGAATTCGCTCCTGAAACAGTTCTTACAAAAGCATTTTTGTTTATTTGTTCCAAGTGATGTTCCGAGGAGTAATTATTTATTCATTCAACAAACACGTATTGACTTTGTTTTAGTGTGCTAAGCACTCTTTTGAGAGCTTAGAAAACATAACTGAACAGAAGAGAGTTCATGTTCCAGTGTTAGAAGGAGACTGGCATTTTTTTAGAAGCTTGAAGGAAGTGACCAATCATTTGAAATTCATTTTCCATTCCTTCAAAGAGTATGCTCTGGCCAGGGGATAACTCAAAGTCTTCACATGGTCGGCATCTTCCCATCTCTATCTTCTTGCTTTCCCTCCATCCCAAATAGATGTCTCTTCTTCCTACATCTCTGCCACCATGCTAGGTGCAAAGACGGTTTTTCCTTGGCTCCTGCATCACCCTCTCCATCCTGTGCCCCGGCAGCAGCATCTCTAGATGAGTGAGAACTGGATTCATCGCTGACCATGTTGCTTACATATTTGAAATTCTTCAAAGCCCATCCTTGTTCTGATGACAAAGACAAAATGTTGACAGAGCCAACTTGGCCCTGTGCCATAGGCCACGACCCGCACCCCTGCAGTGGCACCTCGGTATCTCTCCTTTGTCCCTTTTCTGCTTGACTGGCCCTTCACAGGCCAATTTCGTATTTGTCTCTGGATAGAAAAATAACTTAGGCTGTCATCTAGCAAAATGAATTAATTTTCTTCTTAATTTTCACAACAAGAACACATACAACATGCAATTTTACACAAAAATGTTCTGACTTCTACCAGTTTAGGCCCTTAAACATGGGATTCTGATACACTGCGTTTCACATAAGACACAGGGTGGGCGAAAGTAGGTTTGCAGCTGTGAGTACGTGACTGAGTGTATGCTTGGATTCTTATTGAATGAATATCGTATTGTTTTCCATATAAAACAACCTACTTTTGCCCCACCCTGAATGTTGTATTATCAAGCATATTTTTGACATGAGAAGATTGTTCCTCTGAGGCTGTTTTCAATGATTCGAGCTTGAAAACTGGAAGACTTTGCCAGAGCCAGCTTCTTGCATTGCATATTTCAATCCTCGTTTCTCTCTGATCCTTAAACTTCTAGTTTTTGGATGTCATAGCACACTGTTTACGGTCTATGGCCCCGGTTTTGCATCTTCAGGCTGGAGAGATAGCAGAGTGGTGGTGGGAGTATTTAGTGAAACCCTTCTATTCCTCCCTGTTACAGATAATAATAACTATGCACGGACGTAATCTGGAACCCCATAATTACATTCCACTATGCCTGAATTAAATCTATTTTCAGCTCAATTTCCTCTTAGCAAAATCCTTTAAATGGCCTTTTGGCCACTCTTAGGGGAAGGGAAGACAGAGTGGAAAGAAATAACACTCAAAGGAGATAATGATCAACATATCTTCCTCTAAAAAATAATTAAGCACATGGCCATGCGAACACAGTTAGGACCGCCACTGGCTTTGAGAGGGGCTCACTTTAGAAGTGCAAGTTACTGAAATTTAAGAATCCTTAGCTCTATGATAAATCTATCTCTTGTGCATTGTTTTGGATATATTTATTCCCTGCTATTTCATCTAAGCAGTAAGAAACTGGCCCAGGATTTGGTTAGCTAAAATTTCCTTTTCCTGGAGACCCAAATGCAGAGTCAGGGAGGGAGGGAATTAGCACTTCCTGTTTATTCTATTCATTTTCTTTTCTCTGTCTTCCTTTCACCAAGATGTAGAAAACACACACACTTGTTTATATGGGGAGAGCTACCACCACAAGTTCACAAGTTCCAGCCCCATGGAGTCTCCTGCATTAGGGAAGCGGGGGTTCCCCACTCTTCAATCATGAGATACAAAGCAAGTGATGTTTTCAAGGCAAGATCCTGCAGAAAGACCTTGACAAATACCCGGAGGCAATCTCAGGTAAAAGGAAGTGAAGTGTTAGGTGGATGCTTTATGATGGCCTTCAGGAGGCATGCTGCTCAGCTGTCATCTCCACAGCCTTCGGTCCTGCCTATTCAAGTTGCTGCATTTCTGATGATAGTAACAGCATCACTGTGGAAATGCAGGGCTCTCACCAACAGTCTCAAAATGGGTTTCATTTTTTCTTCTTTTCACATATTTTTGTTTCTCTAGTTTAGGATTTTTGCATCTATTTTCATGAGAGATAACCTCTAAATTCCTTTTGTTATCATGTCTTTCCTATGGTTTTTATAAGGCTTTTGATAGGTGGAATCCACTAGTTAAGAAATGTTCGTTGTTTTTCTAGTTAGTGAAATGTGAAGGCTATAGAATAAATATTTTTGTCGTCCACAAATCCGTGTGTTCAGTCCCAAGGCCCCAATGTGATGGCCTTTAGAGGTGAGCCCTGGGAAGTAATCGGGTCATTTACATTTGCTTACTATGTTCTAGGTTCAATAAAACAGAAAGCTGGGGTATAGACAGGTATCTTTTTCTCTTCTGTATCTTCCATAATCTGTTATTGATTGGATACCTTTCTCCATGGAAATGTTACTTAATGAACATCATATTATGTAATTTTTGCCTCCAACTCAGTAAGATTTCAAAATTGTAGAAATGATCTAAGCTTCTGATATAATGTAAAAGACTGTAATACCTCACTCAACCTTAAGTCATTTAACACTTAAATAGATTTACTTATCCTCCTATCTAATAAAAGAGAAACATGGTAATTAGCCGTACGGCCGCTACCCTTCCCATTGGCTAATCAGGGAGATATGCAAATTAACTGCCAGCCAAGATGGCGGCCAGCAGCCAGGCAGCTTGAAGCGAACAGGGAGGCTTGCTTGCTCCAGTGACAGCGGACTCCAACGTTCCCCGCCTGACTTGCCGGCCTCTCAGCTGCAACTCTAAGCAACTATGTTGCAAATATAGAAGCTAAACAAAACCCCAGAAACCTGCTTTAGTCAGCGGGGCTTCAGCCAGCCGGACAGCAACATTGTATCAAATACAGAAGGTAAACAAAGGCCAGAAACCTGCTTTCAGCAGCCGAGGCCTCAGAGCTGGAGCCAAGCCTCAGAGCTAAAGCTGGCCCAGAATAAAAAAAAAAGAAAGAAAAAAAGGAGCGGTTGGGAGCTTCAGTCACCCGCCAGCCTGAAAA
>NW_005371230.1:4081951-4099314 GCF_000412655.1 Myotis brandtii | reverse complement strand
CCCCCCCCCACGGGCCCTGCTCTGTGTGTGATGGGGGAGAGCCATAACCTCCCCCTTGGCCCTGCCCTGAGTGTGACAGGGTGCAGCGCCCCAACCCCCTGATCTGCCCTGCTCTGTGTGTGACAGGGGGCAGTGCCCCAACTCCCCTATTGGCCCTACTCTGTGAGTGGCAGGGGGGAGCTCCTCAACCCCCTGATGGGCCCTGCTCTGTGTGTGACAGGGGGCGGTGCCCCAACCCCCCAATCGGCCCTACCCTGAGCGTGACTGAGGGTGGCATCGCAACCTCCCGATCCGCCCTGCTCTGTGCATGACAGGGGGCGGTGCCCCAACTCCCCAATCGGCCCTGCTCTGAGCCTGACCAGGGGCTGCACCTAGGGATTGGGCCTGCCCTCTGCCACCCGGGAGCAGGCCTAAGCCAGCAGGTCGTTATCTCCCGAGGGGTCCCAGACTGCGAGAGGACACAGGCCGGGCTGAGGGACCCCCCCTTCCCCCCGAGTGCACAAATTTTTGTGCACCGGGCCTCTAGTTTATAATAATAGCCTATCCCCACATAATTATTTAGATTAGACATATGTATACTCAGGCATATTATTAAGACATCTAAAACAACTCTCTCAAAAGAGTGATATTAAAATATGTGAAAAAAAGACAGGCTAATAAAATATCCAAATTGCCCTTAAAATAAAGCTTTATGCCTTCAAATGAGAAATGATGAGTACTTTTTCTAAGCATGTATTTTAACATACAATATCTACTGTAGCTGTGACTGTTGAAAATTTAGCAGATACTAGTAAACACTATATACATTTCAGAAGTATGGATGAAAAATAAAAACAATGTATTCAGAATTTTATTCTTGACAGATAAAAGTATTCCTCTGAGTGGATAAATTGTGTGATTAAGTATGAGAACTGTAAGGTTTAGTTATAACTGCAAAAATAAAGCTGATTTCTCTAACAATATGAACTAATTTTAATTATTTGGATGTATAATAACATTTTCAAGTCTCATGATCATCTTGGAAAATTTATCAATAATCAATATATTTTCCATCAGAATAACTTTACTTATTAATTTATTAGTGGTACCTATGGAAATAAAGTTTTCTTTAAAGAAATATTTCTGTAGTATTTTTTTCAATTTCCTTCTACAGTAAAGCTCTTTATTTTTAAAAATTTCTATCACCTTTATTGAAAGGTTGTTCATTTTGCAAGACATCAAGGCATCCAGTAAGCAATAATGTGCATGACCTTTTTTCCATCCAAATATATATTTTAATTGCTAGTTAAATCTAATAATAATTTATGTTTTACTTAATATTTAATTTTGCTTAAATATATTTATGGATCTTTTATTTCTATTTTATTATAGCGATTTATTATTAATATTAATTATAATATTTATGATCATTGCTAAGATTAACAATAAGAGCTGATTATTAAAATCTATCTCAGATGAATCCTCCTGTCACACAACCTCTCAGGTCTTGTAGCTAGTATCAGTTAATTGTTCTATTTCTCTCCTCCCCTACAGCCTGCATGTGGACTGAACTGAAGTTCTCACTTTCAGTACCTATGGATATGACCTTATTGGGAAAAAGGGTTGTTGCCGATGTAATCAATTTAATATGAGGTCATTCTGAATCAGGGTGGGCCCTAGTCCAACAGGTCTGGTGAAAGAAGAGTAGAAAAGCAGAAGGGACAGATTCACAAGGGACACCATGTGACAATTAAGGGGAGAATGGAGATTACAAAGAGAGAAGATTTGATAAAGTGAACAGAAACTAAGGTACTGTGGGTGATATCGACCAGCCTCAAATATATGAAACTGAAATCCTATAAATGGAGGATAGAAAGAAAATAAGGTATAAATGTGTTTAAAGAATTAATAGAAAATTCATAAATGTATTGAGAAACATAAATTGACAGATATAAGAATTTTAGAAAATACTTGGCAGAATAATAAAAGAACCCCATGCCTAGGCAATGCATAGTCAAGGAACTAAAAATCAAAATAATATTTTCAAAGCATTGAGAGAAGTAATATTTTAGGTAAGGCAAAGAAAAAAAAAGTAAGTGGGGTTTATTACTTTAAATAAACATCAGGTTAAAAGATAAATATTTTTATAAAAACAAACATCACCTAAGGTTGCCACATTTAATAGCTTGAAAAGGTTAAATAAAGGCAAAAATTTCTAGAATATAGTAATAATAAAAATATGTGTAGAAACGAACAAAATATTTAAAAAAAAAAACAATAGAGGAAATCCCTGAAGAACAACATTGATCCACAGAAGTAATCAAGACACTCATGGAGGATTGTGTCTTCCAATTTAAGGGTGACGACAGAATATTGGCCAAGAGTTAATCTAACTGATCAATAGAATTGAACCTAATACCAAAATGTAAATCCACACAATTATGGAAACTAGACATGATGCCAGATTTGGTATTGCAGATAAAACATTGGAAAAGAAGGATCCAACAAATACATAGTTCTCATAAATTGGTTATCTATATGAGGAAAAATGAAATTGAATCCTGGCTTAACACTGTACTATAAAATCAATTCTGGAGGAAACAGAGTATTTTGTATGAAATAAAACTCTTTTAAATTTACAAGGAACTTAGGAGAATGCTTTCATGATTGAAGAGCATAGAGAAGGATTTCATAAACAAGACATTTCATAAAGCAACTTTTGGTGAGCAAGATTATATTAAAATGAAGATACTCTGTTCATCAAATTTACAGCAAAAATGAAAAGACTCAAATTGTCCTTTCACAAAATAAGAGAATATATTCATAGCACTTTAAACTGACAAAGAATTGAAGTCCAGAAATATAAAATGATTTAATGCTTTGTCATTAACCAAGAAATTTTTGTAAAAAGCTGAAGAGAGAGAAAGAGAGCCCTATGTAAAACCCATAAACAGGCATTTCACACAGAAAATAGAAGACATTTCAAGAATGAACATCTGCTTTACAGTTAAACTGCTTTAATAACTGGGACATACAGATGAAAACCACAACAGGTACCTTTTCAATCTGACCATACTGACAAAAAATAAGAAGTCACAGAGTAAGTGAAAATGTCAGAGAATTCTGGGGCAGTTGATACTCTTTCAAATACATTAACTCTATTTTTGCCTAGCAAATAGAAGACATGTATAACATAAAAAATCTTATATATGAAAATAACCTTATATATGTGGGGGAAAGACAACCAAATGTGCATAATCTATCATAATAAAAGGGTAATATGCTAATTAGACTGGACATCCTTCCGGACGTCATTCCAGATGTCCTTCCTGATGAAGCTGGGGCTGAAGGGAAGCCAGCCTGGGTCCCAGGTGCCAGAGGGCAGCTGGAGGGAAGCCAGCCCGGGTCCTGGGTGCTTGCTGATGGCCAGAGGGAAGCAGCCTGAGTCCCAGGTGCTGGAGGGAAGCCAGTGTCAGCAGCCGGGGGAAGGAAGGCCAACCCTTGCACGAATTTTTGTGCATCGGGCCTCTAGTATTATATAAGCAAGAATGCTTTTAGCAGTATCACTCCTCTAGTAAAATATTGGAAACAATTTCAATGACAGTAAAAAAAAATAAGTTGTAGTATATTCAGAAAATGGAATAATACACTACAGTGAAAATGAGGAAATTACCCTATATAATAAAAGCCCAGTGACTGAAATGGTGGAATGACCAGAGACCAGAATGACCATGGCCCCTCACCCCTGCCGGCCACCCCCCTGCAAGCAGTTAGGGGTGATCGGGCAGGCAGGCAGAGGTGGTTAGGGGCAATGAGGCAGGCAGGTGAGTAGTTAGGGGCCAGTGGTCCCGGATTGCAAGAGGGATGTCTGATTGCCAGTTTGGGCCCAATGCCACAGGGATCCTAAACCGGCAATCAGACATCCTCCAAGGGTCCCAGTTTTGAGAAGGTGCAGGCCAGGCTGAGGGAACCCCCATGTATGAATTTTGTGCACAGGGCCTCTAGTAGTTATATAACCTAACATGGATTTATCTGAGAACACAATGATTATAAGAAGGTATAGTCACAGAAGAAAAATACAGTAAGACTATATTACTTACAAAAACAATGTCATTTTTTGTGTATCATGAAATCAAAACTTCAAGGCAGAGCAAGACAGTCATTAGCAGAAAGTTTGAGACAATAAAATGTTCAGGAGGGAGAAGGTGTTGCAGTGGTCTGTGTAAACTCTTTATTCAGCTTGAAGTTGGGTTTTCCTCTGTAAACAATCATAGACATATATCTATGTGTGTTACTATTCCCTCTGTTGTGTCAGTAAAGAAAAGAGAAGTAAGAAAGGGTCCAATGAATGCTGAACAAGATAGATAAACCATACATCCATATTTTGTGTTATTTTTAACAGTAAAAATAGAAAAAAAGTTTGCAAACAGTAAAACAAAATAAAATTTAAAAGAAACATTCACAGGCATGTAAAGGACAGTAATTAATATGGTAGTAACTACGTATAGGGTCATAGGGCTGCTAGACTTATTGGGGTGCTCACATAATGAGGTATATAAATGTCTAATCTGAAAATAATATAACATTGAATGTAAACTAATTGATAACAATAAACCAATAAACATATCTTAAAAGAAACATGCCCCTAAGATGAAATTAGCCAGATAACCATCTCACATAATGAAAGTCAGATGACAAGCCAGATTCTCCAAGTACTGGGGAAAACCAACTCAAAACCTAGATCGCTATGCCAACTAAAAGTATACATTAATTGCTGCTTACAACCCATTTCTCTTTTTGAGAATTAATTTTAAGAAACTGGCTAAGTAAAATAAAATCAAGAACATGGAAGATAATCTTTGCAATAAATATTAAACTTGACTGAGATGCGACACAGGAGAGGAATTTCAGGATGAGAGCTGAGCTAGTATTTTAGGTTTTATTTGATATAAATAAGAAAAGAATCCATTTGGCCAAAAAGAGTATCTTTAAAAAGAAACATGAAATTCTTTTTATTTTTAAGATGAGATACGTAAAAGCCTGAAAGATCTTAGTAAAGAAGGCATAACATATATAAAAGGAAACACAGCATAATTAAATCATGATCCAAAATAGAAAAAAACAAAACAAAAATGCGGCATTATTTGAGAAAGTAATCCTATCGTATATAATAAAAGCCTAATATGCTAAGTGTCCAACCATTCATTCGACCATTTGACCAGTTGCTATGACATGCACTGACCACCAGGGGGCAGATGCTGCAACCGGTAGGTTAGCTTGCTGCTGGGGTCCGGCCGATCAGGATTGGCGAGATGGGCCTGACACGCCCTGGAGCCCTCACACGGTCCCTCCCTGGCCCTGATTGTACATCGGTGGGGTCCTTCAACCTGGCCTATACCCTCTTGCAATCTGGGACCCATTGGGGGATGTCGGAGAGCCGGTTTCAGCTTGATCCCCAGTGCACGAATCTGTGTACCAGGCCTCTAGTAAGAAATCAGAGGGCATTGGCTCTGACAATGGGAACAGGGGCTATGACATTGTAGCAACCTTCCCCAAGTGACGACTTCCATCCCATGACATCGCTTGGAGGGTTGGGGGGAGCGGGGGTGGATTCTGTAATAAAGTAATAACTTGCTATATTCTTTGCTAATATTAAATTCTGTCATTACACATTTTTCAAGTCTTGGAGATTCTAAGTTGGGCTACGTAAAGAATGTAAAGTACTGATTCTTGACAAGATAACAATTAAAGTTATAAAAATTTAGATGACGGAATTTGGAAGGGGGTAGGAGAAGTGGGCCTTAGGAAAGAAAACCCAATACCTTTGCCTTACAGGTTGAGGAGTTTGGGGGGAAAAATGTTATGGACAAAATGTCTGCATTTCTCAAAAGTTCATATATAGAAGCCCTAATCCCCAAATGGGGTAGAATTTGGAGATGGAGCCGTGAGAAGGTAATTGCAGTTAGATGAGGGCAGGAGGGTGGGGCCTCAGAACGGGGTTTGTGTCTAGTAAGTGGAGACACCGGTGCCTGTGCTCTCTCTCCCTTCACCACCGAGGGCACAGCCAGAGGCATCTTGTCTGCGAGCCAGGAAGAAGGCTCTCACCAGAAACCCGATGACCCACCTCCAGGCCTCCCATCCTCCAGAACCGTGAGAAATAAACCTCTACTGTTCAAACCATTTTGTTTGGCAGCCCAAACATATTAAGTCAGTAATCTTAACTATTTTATCTAGAACTACAATGGTGAGGATTAGATAAGGTAAACTTGACAATAAAAATGGCTAAGTAATAGGAGAGAGAAGTGAAAGTTAAATACATGTTTTAAATTCAAATATTACATTGCAGACCTGTAAATGGATGCTCTCTATAGCTAGTGAACCAAAGAAGCATTGTAACTATGATATTTGGGTAAAGAGTAAACCATTAGAAGTACTGAAAGTAACAACAGTTAAAAATAATTGTCTGTTGCCCGGCCAGCGTGGCTCAGTGGTTGAGTACATACCTATGAACCAGGAGGCAGACGATCAATGATTCTCTCTCATTATTGATGTTGCTATTTCTCTCCCTCTCCCTTCATCTCTGAAATCAATAAAAAATATATTTTAAAAATAACAATTGTCTCTGGAGGACTAGTCAGTGAAAAAAAGGAGATAAGTTTCACTCTAAATCTTTGTCTGTCATTTACTTTAAACAGTTGTATATATCACTTCGAATAAAAAGGAGAAAACGTGCAGAATTCAGCATTTGTCAATGGCATTGCAAAATTTGTATTAACATGGATTCTCAGCCCCTAAAATTGTCAGAGCTGCATTTTCTAATCCCCCTGCCTCTCATCATAATACAGAACAGTGTTTTGCACATGGTGGGTTTTAACAAATACTGTCGACTTACAGAGTTTACCTTAATAGGGATGTAGATACTGCAGGGATGCCACACAAGAGTTGCAATCCTTGTGGTTTACTAGTACTTGGCCCAAATGCTTAGGTAAGGATGAAAGCATTGATCAGTTCAGAGCCCAGCTCATTAAGTTAATAATGAAGGCCACGGGTATGGGGGCCATAGATTCTGCATTTCCCTTTATAAATTAGAAAAACAATAAGGATGCTTATGACTTTAGGGGGAGTAAAAAATAAATATTAAACCTAGACTTCAGTCTTGAGAAAGGTAACTCTTACACACATAGAGCCAAATCAATTTTTTAAATTATATTTTTTTCTTAATCGACTTTAATTGCCAATTCTTGTCAACAAGGACAAACAGACCCTGCATTTTAAGTGAAGTGAGGCAATCCATAGTAAATGCTGCCTTGAAGTTTCCAAACCATTTCAGATGCATGAAGCGATAGCTATAAGGGTCTTGCTTGTAGAGTGAAACAAAAAGAATCACACTGTATTTCAGATCTTCTCAGAAAAAGCCCCGGTACTGAAAAAGGCATACTGTAGGGAATCGTTCCATTGTTTTCCTTATGACATCTATCATGAGCTTACATTAAAAATTAAAAGGATCTTACTATCTCAACATTAGTTTGCCTCTACTTAGCATTTTATTAAAAGTGAGATCTCTTTTTGTCTTACATCTTTGGATAATAATCATCCATGTTCAAATCTGGTGAAGCAAACTCGCCTAGCTTCTTCCACAACATGACACTGTATCTTCCAAACTCCAATGATAATCTCACCTAATGCGTAGCAATCACAAGGATCAGAGAGTGGTCTCCAAAGAGAAATAGGGAGCTTTGAATATTTATTGATACAAATAAAAAGCCAATTAGGAATGTGTGAATCACAATCACATTGTAATACCAAAGCTAACATCTGCTTATTTCTAGAAAGTGTTCTCTCCTCCAGCCAGAAAATCACAAGGGAACAAGTCAACCCGGGATTTGTTCTCACCGCCCCATCTCAGACGAACTAATGCAAATTCAGCTTCGTGTGCTCTCTCTAGAAGTTGAGAGTACTCCTCTCAGTTTTTGCCTTTTAAGGGTTTATTAGATTTTAGTTAAAATAGCATTAGGTTAGTTGAACACGTAGATAGAGTAAAAATTCTTTTTGGAGATTTAATATATGAAAGAAATTATATGCCTAGTGATGTACAATAGTGTGGACACTTTGTCAGAAAGCTTCTAATAGTTTTTACACTTTGAGTCATATTTAATGTTCTATAAATTGGTAGACATATTATCTATCTATCTATCTATCTATCTATCATCTATCATCATCTATCATGACAAAGAGAGAGTAACCCTTTTCATACTTTATATTTCTTTACCAAAAGTGCTATATTTTCCTAATGTAGATGTACTTTAGGAAAGGAAATCTGCATTTGATTTTACTACTATTCATCTTAGTTAGAGCTCAGTGGGAATTAAGAATAGGTATTAAGTCAAAATAAAAAGCTTCTGCACAGCAAAGGAAACCATCAACAAAATAATGAGAGCCCATTGCATGAGAGAACATACTTGCCAGTGATACATCCGATAAAGGGTTAACCTCCAGAATTTATAGGAAACTCACACAACTTAAGGAAGATAAACAATCCAATTAAAAAATGGGCAAAGGACCTAAATAGATACTTCTCCAAAATGGACATGTAGAAGGCCAAAAGGCATATAAAAAATGCTGAAAGTCACTAATTATCCCGGAGATGCAAATCAAAAGGACAATGAGGTACCATCTCACACCTCTCAGAATGCCTATGATCAACAAATAGCTAGTGTTGGCCAGGATGTGGAGAAAAGGGAACCCTCGTACACTGCTGGTGGGAACGCAGATTGGTGTAGCCACTGTGGAAAACAGTTAGGAGTTTTCTCAAAAAATTAAAAATGGAACTACCATTTGACCCAGTAATTCCACTTCTAGGAGTAGATTCAAAGAATTCAGAAACATCCATCAGAAAGATGCACCCATATGTCTATAGAGTGTAATTTACAATAGCTAAGTTTTGGAAACAGCCTAAGTGCCCATCAGCAGATGAATGGCTTTACTTCTTAGTAGCTTCCATTTTTGTGTATGATGATAAAATACTTATTTTTACCCATAAAATATATATCTTTTTGTGACGACCAACAAAACATGGTACATATTTTTTATGATATTTAGAGTTTTTATTTGTAAACAGAAAGTTATCTTCATTAAAATGAAGATAAAAGTGCTTGGATTAATATCAATATTACATACCTGTAGGCCCTTAGTAGCAAAAATATTAGCCATAAGAAGATGAAACTTTTTATGAACAACAACTAAATATCCAATTTATATCCATAACACATTTGACAATAATATTAACCACTAGAGGCCCGGTGCACGGATTTGTGCATGTGTGGGATCCCTCTGGGTGGTCTGCAGGGATCAGGCCACAACCTGCAGTCAAAGGGCACGTGCAGCTCCTACCTGTTACTCCCACTCATCCCAGCTCCACTGTGCCTGCTTCGGGCTCGCGCCCAATCAGTCCAGATCTGAAGAGGCTTGCGCTGCCGTAACAGTGCTCACCAGCCATGAACCCTGCATCAGGGACCCTCCCAAGGGGAGTGGCCTGCGGGATTGGGCTGAAACCAGCTCTCCAACATCCCCTGAGGGGTCCTGGATTGCAAGAGGGCGCAGGCCAGGCTGAGGGACCCCACCAGTGCACGATTGGGCCAGGGAGGGACTGCGGGAGGGCTCCAGAGCATGTCCGGCCCATCTTGCTCAGTGTCTATTGGCCCGACCCCAGAAGCAAGCTAACTTACTGTCGGAGCATCTGCCTCCTGGTGGTCAGTGCATGTCATAGTGAGAGGTTGAGCAGCCTTAGAATATCATTAGCATGTTATGCTTTGATTGGTGTTCGGTTGTTCTGCCACTCAGTCTATTTGCATATTATGCTTTTATTATATAGGGTAACACTTTTAAAAATGTGTTAATATTTAGTAATAAGTAAAAAGAAATGTAGATTGCTAAATAGTGTGCTCAGGATGATTCTGATATGAAAAATTGATTATAACTACATCTATTAAGTACAAATACCAAACAGAATTTTCACCAAAATATTAGCTATCATTTTCTCTGGAAAAGTGGGCTTTTGATAAATTTTATCTTTTTACATCACATTCCTTTTTTTCATAAAATATATTATTGAAAAGAATATTACCAAAATAAAATACTTCTCTTTGACTTCTACAAGAATTGTATGTCCATGCTGCCTTGAAATATAGCAGAGACAGAATTATTTTTCTCCAAAAATATAGATATCATTTAAAATACTCAAATACACATTGTCATGTATTCTCTTTATCTAGGGCAAGGCCTTTCACCCTTTGAAAGGACAACTGTATTACCAACCAATTACTCATTTTACTTCCCCTGACAGTTCTTGCTATGAAACTAGGAAAAGTGGCCCCCACAGCCCTGCTGGCATGGCTCAGTGTTGAATGAGGAACTATGAACCAGGAGGTCACAGTTCTCTTCTGGTCAGGGCACATGCAGGGGTTGTGGGCTCGGTCCCCAGTAGGGGGCATGCAGGAGGCAGCCAATCAATGACTCACATCATTGATGTATCTATGGCTCTCTCCCTCTCCCTTCCTCTCTAAAATCAATAAAAATGCATTGGGGTTGCGGGGGGGAAGCTCTCACAAATGCTTCCAGGGAAGACAAGCATGTAGGTCCTGCTGCTTAAATTAAAGGTGAAATTTTTTTTTAAGGTCAGGATGAGTAATAAGCAATTATGCTATTCCATGTTGAGCTTAAAAGTACTTGGTGTTTATTTGACCTTCTGTGAAACATTTAGTATATTTACTAGAGGCCTGGTGCATGAATTCGTGCATGGGTGGGGGCCCTCGGGGTGGCCTATAGGGATTAGCTGAAACCCACAGTCCAAGGCCGCCTGCATGTGCCTGCTATGGGCTCACACCCAATCAGTCCTGGTCAGGAGAGGCTCGCGCTGCCGCAGCAGCATTCACCAGCCACGAGCCCTCCGTCAGGCACCTCCCAAGGGGAGTTGCCTGCGGGATTGGGCTGAAACCAGCTCTCCTACATCCCCTGAGGGGTCCTAGATTGCGAGAAGGCGCAGGCCAGGCTGAGGGACCCTACCGGTGCACGATCGGGCCGGAGAAGGACCACAGGAGGGCTCCAGGGCATGTCTGGCCAGTCTTGCTCAGTCCGGATAGGCCGGACCCCAGCAGCAAGCTAACCTACCAGTTGGAGCATCTGTCCCCTGGTGGTCAGTGCACGTCATAGGGAGCGGTTGAGCAGCCTTAGCATATCATTAGCATCTTACGCTTTGATCGGTTGTTGTTCAGTTGTTCTGCCGTTCGGTCTATTTGTATATTACCCTTTTACTATACAGGATAAATATTTGCCATTTGTTTGCCTTTGTCATTGACGGCGGACTACCTGTGGCACTTGTCACTAACACCTAACACCAAAGTGAATGGAAATGCTGTCTTTAAAAATAGGGCTCCTTGATGCCGTGACAGGTATAAATGGGCCTTTAAAGACTGCACTATTTCTTTACACTTTGTTTCAATTTCCTGTCACTCTCAAGTGGAGTTTTTTTATACTAAATTTATCACATTTTTCGAAGATCACTTCTGGGCTCTGAGCTGTGGTATGTACTTCACCTCTGCAGGGATCTGCATTTACTTCCTCCTCCTTCAGCTCACAACCAAGTGTCTGTAAAAGCAGGCGCAGGACAGGGCCTGGCATTCCTTCTTTTAAAAAAACACACCATTGATATTATCATGAATCATTGGTTTTAACATCCAAGTTAATTAGGAGGCTTATCGTGATGTAGGTTTGAAAGATAAGACATTTTCAGGAAATGTCAATCTCAGTATCTGTCCTCTGTCTTGTGATGTAGAAGTTTAGATAGAGGAAAATGATTAATTGGTTTTGTCATTATTTAAGCTACAGCTTACCTACAGTTCTCTTTGTTCCATCCATCCTGTTTAAATGGCTTTTATCCATCTTATTGTCTCTTTTGTTGTTGTTTTCTGTGTGGGTTATTTTTGTGTGTGTGTATGTGTGAAGGAGTTAATGGAAACTTTAAGCTTTTCTCTGCTTTGTGAATTATGTTGCCTACTGCCATCATTTTTGCACTTCTTGCTTTTTCTTAACACCTCTGTAATTTTTAATAGTCTATTATTTTTTATGAAGACTCAGATTCTCTTCACACAGTCATGCCAGTTCTAAGATATTTCTCTCATGTCACAAATAAGCCTAAAATCACTATCTCCATAACAAGTCAAATTAAAGAATTAAATGTTTTTAAAGAAAATCCCAAAAATATTGCTAATTACTTTATTTTCTAAAAATGAGTGCAAAAAATAAATGTGCACTTTCCCTCGCGTATATTTCAATATACCGCCACAGTTACTGAACAAAAATGCCAATTTCCAAAATAACTAACCAATTTAAGAGCCTGCTTCATTCAGTGTTTAAATTATGTATTTTAGTCCAGACCTCCATTTATTAGCTTCTTTTTAATATGCACAGTGCAGCCTATTGCCACAAGAAGATAACGTCTGGAACTTAAATGTCCATTGGGCACAAGGATCGGCATTTTTCCTCTGCTGAGGTCACGAACCCAATTAATCCTCACTGCAGAAAGGATAAAGGACACACCAGTGATCATACGCACTAAATGCTACCCAAATCTAATCTGACAGTCATTGCTGATTGAACTTGGTATACCCAGAAGCCTGAGAAAGGAGTCTTAGCAGGCATATAGATTTGTCTGTATTTTACTAATGGCTACTTCATATGCTTTTCAAAATCAGCAAAAATGGAGCTGTAAAGTGACACTTGGGATTCAATTTTACTGCATATGCTATATGGAGCATGAGTATCTGAATGTATTTCATGGCTTTACAGGAGAATATGCATTATCTTTACTTTGAAAAAAAAAAACATGCCTGTGTTTCTCTAATATCTCCATATGAAATTGGTAACCCATGGACTAAAATGTCAGGACGTTCATCCTAGTACATGTTTCATATTTTTCTTTTCTGTTTTTTCAGTAAGAAGGGATCTCAGTGCTATCTCTAATTTAAACCGCTCACATGGTTCCTGAATTATGTTAAGCTGTCAATAAACTTTTGCTGAACTTTATATAATTATATATAGATTTGTGCATGTCATCATACATGAGATTTTAAATGGTTGTAATTGTAGTTGATATGTAATTGTATACCTACTACTAGTATTTACTACTAATATTTATATTACTATGAAGTCTTCATAACCATAATTTCTGGTATGATTCCCAAAACTATGCTGACTTCTGGTTTTTTAAACTATAGTTCAGATATTGGAATATGTGGGAAAACACATTATACCTAGAATTAGATCACATAATTCCTGCTTCATGTGTCAAAACAAAACTAAAATTCTTTCTTGTTAGAATTAGCTCATTCTGCTCTATTTCCAGTCTTTCTGGTACAGAATCTGCCCAATCATCCAAACTGGAAATGAAAAAGTCATTTTAGATGCTTCCTTCTCCTTCCCTCCTCACACCTAATTATTTATCAAGTATTCTCTATTGCACCTTGCAAATATCACTCAAGTGCCCCTGTTCTTACATCACTTGCTGAATGCTAATTGTCCTTTCTGCGTATTATTGTACCTCCTCAGAAGTCTTCGCACTTCCAGACTGTGTACTCCTCAGTCGTTCCTCCTTACAGCGGCTTTGAATGGCTCTCTCAAAGATTAGTCATTATTTTTCACTCCTTACCGGAGACAAGAAGCTCCTTTTTATCTAGAGGACAAAATTAAAAATTTGAACAAAACCTACAAGGTCCAACATAATCCGGCTCCTGTACCTCGATCTAGCTGATTGATAAAATTTCTTAAATCTCGAGGTTATTCACCTTCGCATTTTAGCAGCTTCCTTATTTAAGGCTTTTTCTGTGGTGAAAAATCTTGTTGATCTCTCATACAAAGGTCTTCACACTTGGGCCACACCCATTGAACCTCTTGTCCTCAAATTTCCATTTCAATCTCCAAACATCTGCCTCATAATTTTCCAACTAATTTCTGAGCTGTATTGTATGTAAGGTGAGATTCTAGGAAGCCTATTCAAGAAAAACTCCCAGGGGGCTAAAATCTGAACAGATTATTTTAAAATTTATATTTTTGGAGAAATAATAAGTTTATGACTCAACCAAAGTGGAAAGACCTTTGAGAATACCTCAGATATTCATACATCATAGGAGTGAGGACCATGGCTTAAGAATAGTTCTCTTGCCCTAACCAGTTTGGCTCAATGGTTAGAGCGTCGGCCTGCAGACTCAAGGGTCCCAGGTTCAATTCTGGTCAAGGGCATGTACCTTGGTTGCGGGCACATACCGATTCTCTCTCATCGATGTTTCTAACTCTCCATCTCTCTCCCTTCCTCTCTGTAAAAAATCAATAAAATATATATTAAAAAAAAAAGAATAGTTCTCTTCTCTAGGCGGAAGATCAAAATTGGATACAGCCGCACTCTAACAAAACCTATATCCAAAGCATAAAATGACCAAGGAAATGCACTAGTATTTTAACTAGTATCCGGTAGTAATTTGAATGCCTACCAAACAGAACATGACATAATAAAGAGGGAGTTAAACTTCAGAGAATCTAGTGTGTATCATCTATGATATACAGTCTAAATAGAACATTATTAGACAAAGCAACAGGAAAAAATGATCACTAATCTAAAGGAGATATATATATAAAACAGGCATGTTCCAAATATTAAAGTGAGGAGGCAAAGATTTTTCAAACCACTGTAACAAATACTTTAAGTAAATTAGAAGAAAAATAGACAATATGAATGAAAACAGGTATTAACAACAGAATAACAGAACTCACATGAACCAATTCAACAAACCCTCTAGCAGTGCAACATCCTCCCTATAATGAAGAACTCATTAGGTGGGTTTAACAGCAAGTGCACCCAGCCAAAGAGAGCATTAGAAAACTTGAACGCTTTTAAAAAAAAATTAAAGTTGAACTAAAGCATAGAGTGAAATAGTGGGTAAAAGGTGAATATATACATTTTAGGAAATCAAATTATCTAATATATAATGTAAGTGAAGTGTTAAGAAGAGAGTAGAGTACAATGGGACAAAAGAAATACTTGAAGAAAATTCTCAAAATCTGGTAAAATATTCTGATTGAGATTCAATCGGAATCTTAAAAAATATTCTGAGTGAAGAATATTAAGAAATTAATATGATCTCTATGATTTTTATATCACATGCAGGATAAAAGGAGACTAAGAGGAAAAATGATAAAAGTTTGGTGGTGCCTATGCTCTTGTTTGTATAACATCAGTTTAAGTGAATGTGTTGTTTTTCCTTGTGGACACTATATCTTCCTGATACAAGAACCTTGACCTTGAGATTCTGTGGCTTTTATAAAATAACTAGAGGCCTGGTGCACAAGATTTGTGCACTGGGGTGGAGGGTCCCTCAGTCTGGCCTGCACCCTTTCGCAGTCCGGGACCCCTTGGGGAATGTCTGCCTGCCAGCTTAGGCCCAGGGATTGGACCTAAGCTAGCAGATGGACATCCCTCTCACAGTCCAGGGCTCTCACAGTCCAGGGCTCTCATAGTCCAGGATCCCTCTCTCCTTACCACCCCTCTGCAGTGGAGGTGGGAGAGGCTCCTGCCATTGCCACTGGGCTCGCCGGCTTCTGGCTGAGCAGCGCTCCCTCTGTGGGAGGGCACTGACCACCAGGGGCAGCTCCTGAATTGAGCGTCTGCTCCCTGGTGGTCAGTGTGTGTCATAGCAACCAGTCCTTCCACTGTTGGGTCAATTTGCATATTATGCTTTTATTATATAGGATTAGCTGGCTCTCTGGGGAAAAAAGGAATTTAGACAGAGGGATTCACAACTTAGACCATATGTCCTCCAAGTAAAATGTCAAAAGCATTTATTTTAATGTTCAAATATCTCAGTAAAATATCTGGAGGTATTTTATTTTTAAAACTTCAGTCTTTGAGTTATCTGGCCAAGACCTAAAACAAACTATTTGGAATATATATTGCTAATTTTACATTTAATCATTTTTAAGTAACCCATATTTTCTGAGAAATCTAAATATTATTGGGAGAATGTAAAGTAATAAATGATATTCCTACTTTCAACATAGTTTAATTTAAATAAACATGACCTTCTTAGATTGAGTATAAGACAATATAAATTCATATTCAGTCTTGCTAAGGTTTCACATTTTAAAAAAAGAAAATATAATACGGATAGAGTGAAATTAAGAAATTAGCATATTCTTGGCTCTGTTGTCTCTGAAACATGCAAGGGCAAGTTGAATGTGTGTATGTGTGAATGGTTACCATAAAAGAGAACAATATCAAATGGCTATCCCAAAAATCGGAGTCACACAGACCTATGGCATTGGTTAATTAATCATGGCATTCCTAGAGGTGAAATAAGTATAACACTTACTAAATTCTTACTTGATCTAAGAATTAGATCAATAAAATAATTTTGAGCATAAGATTCTATTTCATGGAAGCAAAATTCAATGAAGAAAGTAGAATAGAAATAATGGAGAGAGGATAACTAGTATTACATTTCTGGCTTTTAAAAAGAAATCCTTTAAAATAATTTATTTCAAAGAACCTCTCCCCTTGCCATCACTAAACTGTTGGCTGTGTCCATGGGCCATGCATATATTCTTTGGCTAATCATGTCACCTTCTTTTTTTTTTTTTTGAATGGATGACAGTATCAAAAACCTATTATATTTTTATTCCATTAGATACATTTAAAATAGCGATGGACAGTATATTTCAAAGTGCCAGCACTCGTAATTTGCCTAAAATTACAGCATTTGCAGCTACTTAAATGATAAAAATTTTAGATGTCAAGATACAAATATATGAAGAGATATGTAGGCTTTCAAAAAGACTTTAACTGGCTAATCAGGCAAATGGTGGTGGTGAGGGCTTTATAAGAGACCAGGAGCTGAGATCCGGAGTATGAGGCTGGAGTGAGAGACAGTGACACAAGCACACAGAACAGCAAGGGAAAGACAGAAATAGTTATTCTGAGAAAAGACATTTTAACATTAAAGGGGGTAGAACAAAAATGACTAAATGAGTAAATGAAACCATCTTTCAACTTAATAATTGGGTAAAGGCAAGGCACAAGAAAATGAGCTTAAGATTTGAAATTAGAATTAAATTTACCTTTTTAAAAAAATGTTTATTGTTGAAAGTAGTACATTTCCCCCTTTCCCCCCCATTAACCTCTTCTAGCCTGTTCCGCCTACCCCCACCCAGGCCCTCACCACCCCATTGTCTGTGTCCACGGATTATGCATATATGCGTACAAGTTCATTGGTTGATTTCTTCCCACCCACCCTCCCCTGCCTTCCCTCTGAGGGTCAACAGTCTGTTCATGCTTCTATGAG
>NW_005371230.1:4080309-4081927 GCF_000412655.1 Myotis brandtii | reverse complement strand
AGTCTGTTCATGCTTCTATGACTCTGGGTCTATTTTTCATCATCAGTTTATTTTGGTTCATTAGATTCCACATATGAGTGAGATCATGTGATACTTACCTTCCTCTGACTGGCTTATTTCACTCAGTATAATACTCCCAGGTCCATCCATGCTGTTGCAAAGACCTTTAGTATTACTAGATACTAGAGGCCCGGTGCCCAAAATTTGTGCATGGGTGTGGCCCCTAGGCCTGGATGGCAATTGAAACGTGAGCATCTGGCATGGAAGGGCAGGTCCCAGCTGACCTCTGGGCCATGGGCAGCACCTGGGCCCCCCGAGCCCCTGAGTGCCCCCCTCACCTGAGTCATGGTGCCCAAGTTTCCACATGGAGAAGCACTGAGCGTGGCCGGACACCATGGGCTGGGGCCTCTGGGCCACCCAGCGGCACCGCACTGAAACCTTGCAGGCAGTGTGCTCTCTCCTGGCTGGCCTAGCAGACCGGCTCCTGTGCGAACCCACAGGGAGCCCGACTGGCCCCTGTGGTGTCGGCATCTGTGGCCTGGCTCACCTGGGAGAGGCCGCATGGGTGCAGGGTGGGCTCCTCATGGGCTCCCGGCACCTGAGCGTGGGGGTTTCCCTGGTGTGCCATCCCTGGCATCCTGGGGAAGGGTAGCAGGGAGAGTGAGAGCGAGCTCGGCAAACACCCCCCATATTCTCACCGCACCTCTGTGCCCGTCACCCCCGCCCTCAGCTAGCCAGCAAGAGATTGCAACATGTCGCCGATGTCCACCATGTTCCGCACCACCTCCCGGCGGTCGAAATCCTGGTCGAAGGACTGCCAGAGGGGGCAATTTGCATATTAGGCTTTTATTATATAGGATTAACTGTTCAACATTGGGCCAGTCACAGAACGTATCAGTGACTCACTTTTCCCAAATGTAAACAGGAAATCTTTCTTTAGAGCTCATTAAAGACTGAATATGGCAACATAATATCATCATCCCCCATAATCCTTAATGAATATTTATTGAATTAATAGAAATTCAAATAATTATGAACACAGCATACTTTTGTTGCTTCCTATTGGAGGCATTCATATATTTTTGGCAGTGCCTCAATTAAAGAATCTTAATTAGGAATTGTTTGTACTAATAATAACAAATCTACGTGGATGTTGCCAAGCATCTGGTTCATTGGATTAATGCCCAGAAAAAGATGAAGTATTCATCATTTCATATACCTGAGCACCATTTTGGGCAGGAAAAGGAATGTATCAATAAATGCTGATCGTGTGTTGAACGCATGAAATTATATTATTAGATGTGCTAAAATCTAAATGCTTAAAATACACATTATTTTGCAACTATATGTAAAATATTTAAGGTGTATCAATCAGATGTTTGATTTGCCATTTCTCTACTCATTTTTCTCTGCCCATTGGAATTCTAGCTAGCCAGTGACCTCATGAAACACTACACCCATACTTTTGCCAGACTGAGAGTTAGTATTGAAGGAGGTAGGATGTTGTTTTATGAGATCAAAACACCAAATGTGGCTGACATATTTCTAAGTGTTGCTCAGCAACTGAGCATGTGCCTAATCAGAGTTCTGAGATACAGAAGTATATTCTTTATATATA
>NW_005371230.1:4039262-4079793 GCF_000412655.1 Myotis brandtii | reverse complement strand
TCTGCAGCAAGCAAGCCTCGTGCTCGCTTCAGTGCCTGGCTGCCGGCCGCCATCTTGGCTGACAGTTAATTTGCATATACTCACTGATTAGCCAATGAAAAGGGTAGCGGTCGTACGCCAATTACCATGTTTCTCTTTTATTAGTGTAGATAACTTTGATACCCCCCAAATTGTTATTTTTTTCCTGCTGAATGCACCACAATAAAAATAGCATCCATTATCATACTCTAATACTTGGTAACATGCAATTGTATCTATTACCCATTTATAAGTACTAAGATATTGTTTTTGGAATTTTCAGATGCTGTAATCCTAAGCATGTTTCTATATAGAAATGTTATAGACAGACGTGGAATTTTTAACTGGGCCTCAAATAGCAGTGTTTTGTTTTTTTCTCTGAGACTTTGACCTGAACCATATGCTAATGATAAATCCAAGTAATTTTTTGTTTATTCAAGGTCATTATCTGCAAGGAACTCTGGAAATGCGTTAAAGAAAAAGATATCTTTAGCTGACAGTTGGAAACCTTTTATGCATCCTTAAGTAAGAGTTAAAGATACCGAGACAAGAATATGTTAAATTAGCTACTCAGATAAGTAAGACTTGTCATTTTGCTTTATATTTTTATGAGAAAGTCTGAGTACATTTTATTGTACAATGTAGGACAGTTCACCAATAATGATAAAATACTGGCTACTTTAAATTATTTTTCATAAATGCTCTAAGAAATTCAGCTTAAATCACTAAGGAATTAAAGATAAAATATGGTCAAAAATTTTATTTCATATTATAAGAAACAAAATTCAGTGCTTTGTTTATTTTTTAGGTGACTCAAACATAATTCTTCAAAGAAGAATTTTAATGGTATCACACAAACTTTACTGGTTTTAAACATGAAATTAGAATTTCATAATAGCTTAATAACTCTGAAAGCAATGCCAGAAATTTTATTAGTTTTTATCATTTTATAGCTAGTTTTACCATCTTCTCCCAACAAAGTACTCAAATTTCTTTAAAGTTTTTTCCTTTATCAATAAACTTGTTACTGACTTATACCAAGTAAGACTCTGCGTTAGCTTTTAATATAAAATATCCAAACACTGAAAATTCATTTCAAATGCTATATTTATAATTAGTAGTGTAAAACTTAAAATCTCAGGTGTATATATGCATAAAAGCTAATGGTATTTTGTTAGTCCATGATAAACACTCAAATATTAGGTAAATACTGCTACTATAATGCAAACTATTCATAATGTATTGGTAGTTAAATATTATGAACTAGAGGCCCAGTACACAAAATTTGTGCACAGGTAGGGGTTCCTAGGCCTGATTGGCGATTGGGACCGATTGGGGCCTTCTGGCTGCCAGCCAGGGCCTTCCTTTGTTCCATGCCTCCCCCTGGTGGTCAATGAATGTCACAGCGAGCGATCGGACTCCCGGTCTTCCAGTCAAACTCCACAGGAGACAATTTTCATATTAGCCTTTTATGTATATAGACTAGAGGCTGGTTTCACGAAGATTCGTGCAATAGGCCTTCTTTCCCCTGGCTGCCAGCACCAGTTTTCCTCTGGCACCTGGGACCTAGACCTTCACTCTGGCCACCGCCTTCCATCTTTGCTCTGGACACAGTCTTCGCTGCGGCTGGAGCCTTCAAGTCTTTGCTCCTCACTCTGGCCGGAATCTTCAGTCTCCGGCCAGAGCTGCTCCTGTAGCTCCTTCCGCCCCCCACCCTTCCCCTCATAGCTTGATCGCTGCTTCACCTGCCGACCTTGCCAACAGGCTCCTGGGTCCCAGGGGACCGCGTTGCCTGTGGCCCGGCTTCCCAATCACGATCACGGGCCGCAGGCAAGGCGGCTCCTGGGTCCCGGGGGGCGCCTTGCATGCGGACTGGCTTTCCGGTGGCTCCTGGGGTCGCACACAGGGGCCTGGATGGTGGCTCCCAGTGTCCCACCCTGCCTGCAGTATGCAAATTAGCCGCCACCTTTGTTGGTGGTTAATTTGCATATCGTGCTGATCAGCCAATGGCGATGGTAGCAAAGGTACGGTTAATTACCATGTTTGTCTATTATTAGATAGGATGTTTTTAGATTAATTACTGGCACATGATATCATATTGTAATAGTAATAAATTTCCATATAAGCAAACTCAATTCAAAGAGAAATTTTTTAGAGTCAAGTGTGAATGAGCCTGGAAAAGCTGAGAAACTGGGCAGGTAAGGAAGTTCAAAATTACTTTTTCAAGTTATCAAGTCCGTCATAGGTAGACTGTGTCTTGCTAGTACTCTCTTAAATGGTGGTGCAGGCTAGTTATGGCAAAGAATGTTTGATGGCAACAATATTATACTTAGCTTCAGCTAGAAATATCTTATTAATTTCATTTGAGAGAGATAACTGACTTGTAAAACTAGCAGTTTTGAACAGGCTTTCATCTTTTTACTGACAGCTCCCAATTAAGAAACCATGTCGAAATTATTTTCCTCACTCAATCAATCATTCTATGGGGGAAAAACCAAATACTAATTTTTTTCCTTGTGTTTGGGAAAAGGTTGCCCAAACCACTGTACTGATTGGTAAAATCACTTTAATTAGATAACTTCACTCTATTCCTCTTCTTTGATTATTAATAAATAATTTGTGTTAGAAATGTTCTTTGAAATTCCACTTAGAGTTATGAGAGTTTAAGATAAAAATCCTGCTAGTTTTTTCACCATTTTTAATATAATGTAAAATGTGAGTCATACTGAAATATTAAGAGACTTTTACAGTGAACACCTATATACTACTTAGGTTATTTCATTAACATATATGATACATGTAAGTTCATTTAGTACATTCAATCCAACTATCTCATTTTTTGATGCAATAAAAAGAACATTGCAGAAATCTATACACTTCCACCAAATACTTCAATATTCATAACATTAACCAGAATTCAGTATTTAGATTTTTTTAGTTGAAATATTTTTGTAGTCCACTGAAATGCACAAATTTTAAGTTTGTGTTTATTGCTTGAAAGAAGCATACATCTTGGTTATCTATACTAATAAAAGGGTCCTATGCTAATTAGACCAGACGTCTTCAGGACATCCTTCTGGATGTCCTTCCTGACAAAGCCACGGTGGCGGGGGCTGAGGCAGAGGTGGTTAGGGATGATCAGGCCAGCAGGGGAGAGCAGTTAGGGGTGGTCAGGTAGGCAGAAGAGTGGTTAGGGGCAATCAGGCAGGCAGGCAGGTGAGTGGTTAGGAGCCAGCGGTCCCGGCTTGCGAGAGGGATGTCCGACTGCCGGTTTAGGTCCATTGATCAGGCCTAAACCGGCAGTCAGACATCCCCCAAGGGGTCCCAGATTGGAGAGGGTGCAGGCCGGGCTGAGGGACGCCTCTGCCCCATGCATGAATTTTATGCACCGGGTCTCTAGTTGACAAATAAAACATTATGATCACTTAAGAAACTTCTGTCTTGCTTTATCCCAGTAGATCACACTGCAATACTGCAATGTACTCAATTTAGACCCATTCTGGTAAGCAGAAAAATTAAATGTTGGAAAAGATGTCATTTACAATAAAGGACAATATGAGTAGACGTGATTTAATGAAGCTTGTTCATCTCTCAATCCTTGGCTTGATCAGGAAAAAATTCTTTGTGGAAAAAACATAATATTCAGAGATATGTTATTCTGAATTACTAATATCCACTTTCTAATTTATTTATAATATTCAAGAAACATAACCTTGGGAAATCTTTCTCCAATAGTTATATGATGCCACCTGCCAAAACAAGTTGCTACTCTGCAGTCCATAGGCGAACCTTTACAACAGGACTGAGAACAGATTTTACTGCTGAGCAAATGGCTTCTGGCCTAGAAAACGTGCACCTTGCTTTTAAATCTTTAACGATGTTCTCTTTCTTGTTCTTACAGCTAGATTGCTCATCCTTTTCTTAAAGCGTGTTCCCTTTATCTACTCAAAGATTACTATCAGATGTCACCTACACCAGTTAACCATGTATCATGATGCCCATTGAGCTATGTGCCTATGAATGTATGGAAATAATACTAAATAATGCTGGGCACAAAGTCTCAGGGCACCCGTGCATCAGGAGAAGTAATAAAATGCTTAACTGACTGTAGATGTGGCACTCTAGACAGGGTTACCGAAGCTCCCCAGTGTCTTCTTTGAGAAACTATGTCAAATGATTTCATTGGATGCTATTCCCATGTAAACAAACAAAATGGAAGATGGACCTAAATTGTCCTTTCTTCTAGTAATGTGTCATCTAGAAAGAGTCACTTGAGTTTAAGAATATGCTAAGACCCTAAATTGTGCCCTTTTGTCTTTTTCAAGGAATGATACAGTTGGATGCAGGACATAAATGCAAATATAGGGTGACTATTATAAATTGTGAGGGCATATCTTTGGTTTATAGCAAGATAACTTTCCAGTAGGCTACCAGTGCAGACCAGTAAAGAGCATAGTACCACAAAAATCAACAAGGAACTGATGTGTATGCAATCCACAAAATTTGAAAGCTAAATACTAATCAAGATATTGTATTCTAGTTGTTATGTAGCATTGCTTGAAGAATAATAGTCGATATTACACAATGCAAAAATCTTTACAATTTTAAAAATTGTCTAAATGAACAGATTCTACCTACATTTGAATATTTATCAGCCCTCATGGACAGAAAGACTCTCATAAATGTACTCTAACTGTTTTATTCTAATTTGAGGGATAACATTTCAAAATATTACAATTTTATTGTAACTATTCATAAATGTTCAATTATTTCTAAACCATGAATATTAGATGGTGGTAAATACAGGCAATACAAAGTTGTAAAAATAATTTAAAGCAATTATTATTGAAACTAGAGGCCTGGTGCACAAAATTTGTGCATGGGAGGGGGTGTCCTTCAGCCCAGCCTGCACCCTCTCCAATCTGGGACCCCTTGGGGGATATCCCACAGGGATCAGGCCTAAACCAGCAGTTGGACATCTCTCTCACAATCCGGGACTGATGGCTCCTAACTGCTCACCTGCCTGCTTGCCTGATTGCCCCTAACCTCTTCTGCCTGCCAGCCTGATCACCCCCTAACCGCTCCCCTGCCGGCCTGATTGATGCCTAACTGCTCCCTTGCCAGCCCGATCACCCCCAACTGCCCTCCCCTGCTGGCCTGTTTGCCCACAACTGCCCTCCCCTGCTGGCCATCTTGTGATGGCCATCTTGTGATGATGTGAGGGTGGCCATCTTGTGGTGGCCAGCTTGTGATGATGTTGTGCGTGACGCCACTTAAGCTTTCATTATGCAGGATGGTTACTTTCATTTTCATTCGAGGCCTTCAAGCACATGGTAGAATTTCCTTTCCTACCACTTTCGAGTTAAATGAGACAATGTGACTTGCTTTGCTCAATGAAAAGAAGGATGAGAATCACCTCCAGATCTGAAGAACCCGGGAGGGGTTGTCCAAAGTCTCCTTCCTGCTACCACAGTGCCTCGCAATGTCCCCGATAGGATTCCGCCAGCAGTCTGGGCCCCAGAGGGACACACGGAGGAAAATGCTCCCCGGCCAACCTAGGATGTGCATAAAGCACACCCAAGAAGCAAGCCTTCATTGGAGGTCCTTGTTTCCACAGCATACCCTACCATCTTGACTGTTCCCATGAATTGGCGCTGCCATAACAAAGCATAACAAACATGACACTGCCTTCATGGCCAATGGAAAACAGGGAGAGGAAACAGATCTTGTATGAAGGAATGCTGGCAACTAGGGACAAAGATCATGTAGCTAAAGATTTGGTGGCTCTAGGAAAGGAATTGCAAAGCGGAGTGCTAATTTTGTGTATCTGTTGATTGGGCTGCTTTGAGAAAATTCAGTATTAAAAAAAAAAGAGCCAATCTAAGAAAGATGATTCTGGTATCATTGCAGGAATAAAATAGGATTATGTGGAAACATGCAGGGTTAGAGGTGGCAAATGTTCCTCAATCCCCAATAATAAGCGCAACAACTGAAAATGTCCTGGAGAATCAAGGCTGATTACAACTCAGCCTCTGACGAATGTCACATCAGTGCTATAGTCGCCAGGCTCATTGTTCAAACACCTGAAGGAACTCAGAGCTTCACGCAGAGACATTTTTAGTATGACGCTCAGGAAACCCTTTGAATTTAAGAATTGACTTGCAGAAAGGGCCCGTAGAGGACTCTTAAGTCTAAGTCATATGATAAAAGACATAAGGAAAGAAAACAATAGAAGTAGCCAATCTAAGAATTGTCTAGAGATAATGCTTCAGATTTAGCATTTAACTCAGGGAGATAAATGGAATAAAATAGATAAGAAGCCAAGTAGCTTTTAATAGACTTGCATTATAAAATACATAAATAACCCACAAGATGTAACTAAAAGTGTCTAAGACTTTGAGCCTCCAAGCTTCAATGGTAGCAAGCAGCCTGAGAAAACTGAGCACTTCAAGGAAAAGAACACATTCTCTAATGCCCAGAACCTGCAGAGGAGGAGAGCAATGGGAAATGAAGGATCTCCCAGGGCAGAGGCAGGAAGCTGGGGTAATCAATGGACTGAAGAGTCCCTTTCAGGGAAAAGGTTTGTGGCCTAATTAAGAAACATTCTCCACCACCAAGGTCTGCGACCATCCCACTAATGCCCAGAAGGATATCAGAGTTCCTCACCCTCCCACATCTCACCTTGCCCAAGGGAGTGTTCACTGTGGTGGTACCTGCCCCAGTTCCACCCTTTATACCTCATATGCAAGGCAGCTAATTTTTTTTTTATTGCACAGATTATTAGATGGAGGAAAATATGCTTTCTATAGAATCTATTCTTTATTTTATACTAGAGGACCGGTGCACGAATTCATGCACCAGTGTGGTCCCTCGTCCTGGCCTGTGGGATCGGGCCGACAATGGCTCTCTGACATTCCCCGAGTGGTCCCGGATTGCAAGAGGGCAAGGCCAAGCTGAGGGACCCCACTGGTGCATGATTAGGGCCGGGGAGGGACGCAGGAGGTTGGCCAGCCAGGGAGGGACTGCGGGAAGGGCTCCAGGGCATGTCCAGCCCATCTCGCTCAGTCCTGATCAGCCAGACCCCAGCAGCAAGCTCACCTACTGGTCAGAGAGTCTTCCCCCTGGTCCTCAATGCACATCATAGCAACTGGCCAACCAGTCGACTGTCTGACCCCTGGTGGTCAGTGCACATCATAGCAAGCGGTTGAGTGGCCTTAGCATATCATTAGCATATTACACTTTGATTGGTTGAACGGCTGACTGGACAGTTAGCATATTAGGCTTTGATTATATAGGATTATTCAATTTTAATAAATTATCACATTCTCCAATGAACACAGGATAGTTAATATTTTGTGTATATTATACTTAAAATACACATTACTCAATATAAAAACAAACTTAATTAGGAAAAGAATCAAATAGGTGTGAAGATCACTATTTTTGTCAATATTTTCATGTAAAAGTCAATGGGGATTAATTTGAAAGAAGCTTAATAGTTATCTAATTACATTAAATTTGAACTGGGCTGACAAAATGAAGCATTTTCTTTACAGCAAAAATGTAGTAATCAAACTTGGCATTTACATTTTAAGTTTTCAAGTTTTTAAAGGTGCTTTTGCAAAATATGGTATATAATCTTATCACATTGGTTTTAATATTTTTATGAAATAATTGAATAGAAATCATGTTTTTAAGTCCATGGGAAAGTATCTTCTCACAATTATTTTACAGTGTCACCATGTTTTTTGAAAATTAGAAATGACATTACAATGCATATGAAGAGACTGAGAAACCGAGGTTAAATTATTTGTTAAAAGTGACATTGCAAATAAAAATAGGAGATGGGGCTGAAATTCCAACTTTATACTGTGTTTAATCTAAAGATCTACTAACATATATTTTAAAATAGCAAAGCAGTACAATTTTCCCAGTTTTATTAGTAAACACGAAGTTTTCCAGACCTGCATTATATTGTCACACTGTAGGTTTTAATAATGCCTGCTGAAATGAGTTGAAGTGAACTACCTTCAAATCTATTTGAGAGTTCAGAGTAATTTATTATAGATTCATTATGAAGGCAATGCTCTTAGTTTCAAAATATAAGAATAAAATCTACATTTTGTATAAAAATATAGGTGTTCAATTTCTGTAACATCAATAACATCAAACATCACTTAATTTGGGAAAATGATATAAATATATTAGAGAAGCAAGACTGATAAATTAAAAAAATGAAAATTGACTTCTCACATTAATAGTTTTGATAAAATTACTCTTGTTCCTTTGTAATAATTTATTTATATGAATATGTATATTAATAAATAAAACATCAGTGATGAGAGAGAATCATTGATTGGCTGCCTCATGCATGCCCCTTGTTGGGGATGGAGCTAGCAACCCAGGCATGTGCCCCAACTGGGAATCAAACCATGACCTCCTATTTCATAAGCTGACTCTCAACCACTGAACCACACCGACCAGGCCCAAATACTCTGCTCTTAACTGTTTATATATTTTTTGCCTGGAAAAACAAAAATCGTCCCTCGCTGAGAAAATATAGTTAGTTTTCATGATAAACATATGAACATTGGAAAAAGTACATTATTTGATGAGTCTTAGTTTTACTTTTACTGACTCTATGACTTTTCCAAGTCAATTAAATTCTCAAGTTCTCCACATTTTGTCTATTAAATGGGAATTATAAAATTAGTACTTAAATTATAGAGTTGTAAACATTCAATGAGATAAAGAACTTAAATATTTAGCAAAATACCTGGCATAAAATAAATTCTCAATCAATTTTATCAGTTATATTTCAAAAGTGGCGCTTATAAACCAATCTTACTGGATATAAAGCAAAAATAAATAAATAAAAATTTGAGTAATCATTTTTAGAATGTAAAGAACAATGACTAAATCCAAATAAATTCAATTGCATACTTCATGAGTGACAATATAATGCAGGTCAATTGTTAGAGTTCACTTCACATAAGCTGTTTATTCATATTTTCTTCTCTCCTTCCCACATACATATTGATTTAAAACTTAGCCATATTTTAATTTAGTTGTTCTACATTTTCCCACCATCTCCTACAGGTTTACCTCCTATATTACCCATTCTATTCTCAGGCACCATCTAATTTTCCAAATAAATTTAATTGCATATATACTATTAATCTTCCTGATTCCAGGCTCAAAAGTAAGTTCTCAAACAAAATCAATCTTATGCAGACAAGGGAAAAAATGGGTATAATTGACATTTTTAATTCCCTCTCAAGGGAATAGCTAAAATTTTGTCATATTGATTATAAAATTTTATCATTCACATATTTTGGGAATAACAATGTATTTAAGATTCTGAGTGGGAAAAAGATGCCAGAAATTCCAAAGACCTGAACTCAGGGAAATGAAATGCATGACATGAACAGTGGGAGGAATTCCAGGGAACCAACAACATTCAAGGATGTCAGTGCACCATTACCCTGTGCTTAAGCTAGAGCAGAATTTGCCAATAAACATACACCGTCTGCCTCCTGAATCTCCCCCAGACTTTCAAGTCAGGCAGTGGGATCATCTGAATTGAATTTGCCATTGCTGTCTTAGCCAGAATGGTCATCCATCCTTATTTTTCTTTAAAAATCATATTTTCATAGTTGTCCCTTAAAAATAGCAATAACTAATGGAAAATAACAATGAAATTATTGGCTGTTTTGACAATTAAATTAGTTGTAATTTTATTGATGGCCAATTTAAAGCACATATGTAGATATAACTAATCACGGGCATGTATTCATGGTTACCAAAATTTGGAGCATAGAAAACGGTCAAGCATTGTTCACATGGGAAATGTTGTATGGGATACAGTCACAATGTCTTCCTTAGTAATTGAAGGATAAAGCAATCCACTAAGAGTATTTTGGTTTAAGATGTACAATTAATAAGAGATAAGATGGTGCTAGCCTGTCACACTAGCTAGATAAATGTTTGGCTTATATTATTGCCTACCTCTACTTACTAAGGGAGATAATAAATGTGAATCAATTTCCCTGACTGGATTTTTTGGGGAAAAGAGAACCACTGAGAATTAAGTCACTATTCTTGAGGTGCCAGTCTTGAAGAGATAATTTACTCAAAGTAGGAGGGATATATGATGAATGGAGAGATGGTGAAGGGAGTGATGAGTGCCCATGAGTAGAGCAGCTACAAAACATAAATTCATGTTTAATGGTGTTCAGAAACCTGACAAGGGTTCAAGGGTATTTCCAGGTTAAATAATTTTCCCATGTTGACTGAGTTCGAAAGTGTCCAAGAAGGGACATGACCTGGCAGAGGCATGATCAGAAGCAATCTGTATTTAGAGACCACCATGTGATATCACCTGCTGATACTAAGGATATCCTGCCCCACTGTTATATAGACAGACAATTAATGATACTTTTTTTTGTTTCTTCCTCTACACTGGCCAATAAATAGCCTAAATTCACAATTTCAAGAAATTTGGCAAAGAGGACTCATTTTGGCCAATGCCAACAGGTGGCTTACAGAAGACTGAAATGGGCGGTCCCAGAAAATATTCTACAACAAAGCATGTAATGCTCCCCTCTAATCTAACATACAAGGCCACATGCAAACTACAAAAAAGAACCTTCCATAGAGCAGTAAGCAGGCACTTAGACACTCAGTGAAAGATCACGTAGCTTCCCAGTGGACAAGGTGCTTACCTCCATTAGTGCCACAGGCTGATTAAATCACCCCAAATCACCCGCATTACATTTCAAAGGTGTTTCAGCCAATTAAGCCAGCTCAATTCATCTCTGCTTTCTGGGGTCATAAAGGCTTTAGAAACAAATTTATGATCTGACCTGTTAGTGAAATGACTTGTAGAGTTGTCTTTAAATCAGGGTGGCTAAATTAATAATAATAACAATAATAATAATAATAATAATACAGTTTAAAATGGTTTGAAATGAGTATTTTTCTTTTAATATTCAAAGGCACCATGATATGGCTTTAATTACATTCAGAAAATGTGTTTTCTTTCTCTGAGTAGACTGAGAAAGCAGTGAACTGAGAAAACCAACCAACTGGAACAAAGGAAGAAATAAGCTGAATTCGTTTTCAGTCAGGTGACCCCACTGTGGAAGTATCTTCCTGGAGCCTGCAGTTCCCTGGAAGGATAATTCTACTGCACAGTACACAGCAGAAGGTGGATTTGATCTCTGAAGTAAAATACATTTAGTCCATTCAGTTTAGCTGATGACGTTGTACGGTTTCTAGAACTACACGGATATTGCTTTTTATATACCTACCTAAGTCATCAAGTTCACCACAAAGTACCACCTGTCATCAGACCTTGGACCAAAATGAAAACAAAGAGCTGACTGGGTATGGGTAAAATAAATTTATGTAAATTGACAGCAGTAAATGCTACATGAATAAATAAATTCCTATTTCATTATGCTAAAAAGAACCATGAGTTTGTATGGTTCATGATGCAGTGTATAAACAGTTTAAATATTATATCCTATATAATAAAAGGGTAATATGCAAACTGACCCTAACAGCAGAAAGACTGGGAATGACTGGTCACTATGACACACGCTGACCACCAAGGGGCAGATGCTCTCAATGCAGGAGCTGATCCCTGGTGGTCAGTGTGCTCCCACAGGAGGAGCTCTGCTCAGCCACAAGCCAGGCTGATGGCTGCCAGTACAGCGGTGGTGGTGGGAGCCTCTCCCGCCTCCTCAGCAGCGCTAAGGATGTCCGACTGCAGCTTAGGCCTGCTCCCTGCTGGCAAATGGGTCTCCCCTGAGGGCTTCTGGGCTGCCAGAGGGATGTCTGACTGCCATCTTAGGCCCAATCCCCTGGGGAGCTGGCCTAAGCCAGCAGGTGGTTATCCCCCAAGGGGTCCCAGACTGCGAGAGGGCAGAGGCCAGGCTGAGGGACCCCCCCCCCCGAGTGCACAAATTTTTGTGCACCGGGCCTCTAGTATGTTTTATAAAGATGGAGCTAGATTTTCGACTATATTTTGATAAGTAAAACTATCACAAAAATATAGATTTTTTTTTTACAGTGGACTCACCATTAGAAATTTGGATGTGGGTAAGTCTTAGGCCAATCTTTAGACCACCTCTCAGTTACAAATAATCACTGGATTCATGATCCATCCTTGATGGTTTTAAAATCCATCTGTCCAGTAATTGGTTAGAGTATAAGTCTGTCTCCTTAGAACAGGCATTATATCAATGGTGGCTTATACAAAACAGGATTTGTTGTTGTTTAATTTCTTTCTTTCTTTCTTTTTTCATTAACACTCCACAGATAGGAGATACAGGACTGGTGTGATGGATCTGTCTGAAAAATCCATCCAGGGACCAGTCATCCTCTATCTTACTGCTCCATTATTCCTAGGTCATTTCCCTCCAACCCATTATTGAAGATGGCAAACCTACCAATTCTGCATTTCTGCCAGCAGAAAGGGAAAAAGAGAACACCTTTTATGTGTAAGAACACAATTCAGAAGATGCATACTTCATTTGCATTTACATAGCATTTGAATAACAGTTACAGGAAAATATCTGGCTGCAAAGGTAAATGAGTAATGTTGCACAGCTTGGCCAGGGCTGAACAGATGGGGCATAGGATGTAACCACCTTCAATAGGCAAGTAACTAGGAAAGGTGCCCTAGGAGGTCAGAGAAGAAGGGTTTCATACAGTATAGTGTATGCGGGCTCTATCATGTCGATTTTCTAAGAATGAAGTGTTGAAAAGTGCATATTCTGATAAAGCTGCCATCTGCAGTGCTCTGTAGACCAACCACCAGCAAATGCAAACTGACACTACTGAAATGGATTAGTGTGCGTATCAACAATCTCCTAATGGCTTTCATCCTCCCTATCACATTTGACCTTGCCTTTTGGAGGCATTTGATATGTGATTAATTATTCATCGAGAACTTGATCCTTGAACAACTCAACTACTTCCCGGAAGCAAATATAGATGTGTATTAGAGCATCAGAATTGATTAATTATTCATTGATTGTGTGTCTTATATCTGCCCAGTGTGTGCCCAACTCTAGGTTAGGCAGCGAGTGAGGTATAAAAATAACAGAATGTGTAGTCTCTGACCTCACAGAACTTACAACTGGAATGAAACAAATACTAAACAGGATGTTTGGTCTGAGGTTGTCACGATTGATTATATTAGTGTCTATCTTCATGGCTTTCCATTCAGTCCTGTAAATATGGGAAAAATACCAACATATCTCCAGTTGGGGAGAAAGGAGGATATAAAACACAAAGCATCTGAAAGTGAACAACAATGAAACATTTGATGGTAGTGAGGGAAAAAAAACACAGATCTAAATTATAGGTTAAGATTTTAATATACTATTATCATCATAGAGTAAACAGTGAAGAAGAAAATCCACAACTCAGAGGTGAGTTACCTCAATAGGTTACTGATGGAAAGAAAGAGGGAGAAAAATGAATACTCAAATGTTGGAATTTTAAGAGGGAAGCAATAAAATGATTTAAAAAAAGAAAAGGAAGGCTGGAGGCAGAGAGTTTTATCAGAGAGAACAGTGTTGGGAGCCAGGACAGTTGGTCAGAGAGTCAGTTACATATCAGGAAAATAGAAGAAAAGTCAACATTTGGACTTTCTGAATATGCTAAGTTTTGACTCATTGAAGGATGCATTTTTAATGTGTGCATTCAATAGGTTGGAGTTTTTCAAGATCCTCATTTTCTCTTCCTTTAAAGTTAAACAAGTTCTTTTGCACATTTTTACATGGAACAATTACACTTGCATAGCTTAGTATCTTGGAGCAGTGCCAGGCCTCTATTTGTGATAACTAGTTTTCTCTGTGGTCAAAGAGGCAACAACTGATTGTACCACAATATAGGAAAGTCATGCGACGCAGCAGAGAGCAGTTGTGCCAGGGGGTAGGTCTAGTGCAGACTTTACCACTTCCCCTTTGCAACTCCTCCTGAGTAGTTCCTTTTATGGAGCAGCTTTGTTTTATATGGAATATTTGGCATGATTCCTGGTATAGCTAGCACACCAGTGAGTTTAAGATAGAAGTTGTTGGACCACATGCTGGATGTTACTTGATGATTAAGGATTGGGTGTTTGGAGGCAGCGATAGCAGCTATCACAGAGAGGGAGCTGGTCATTTGAGAAAGAAGAGCATATGGTGGGGGAAGATGAGGAAAACGCATTAAACAAGGTAAAGAATTTCACTGCATAATTAGCTCCACTACTTCTCAGCCTGTACCAAAGCCAGGGTTATTTGACCTTTGTTCTAGGAGACCACTGAGGCCTCATTCTGATCCTCATTCAGTCTGATAATGGTGCCTGACAGCAGACTGACAGAGAGATACAAAGTCTTAAGAGTCCTTGTTTAGGCATTATGTGCCCAGGAAGTTATATTTTATCTATAATTCAATCAATTTTTTTACATTTCCTTTAAAAATTTTTGAAAATAGTTGGCTTCCTTTTCAACGTTTAAACACGTTATGTATTTCTAAACTGCACTAACCATCTAGACTTTTATTTCAGTTATGAACTACACTTAATTATCATACAAAACCTTTTGGGCCTAATTATTTTTAAAAGAAACGTGTAAAAGATGTGTTACAAAAGGAAATAGCAGGATGATTAAATTGGTTCAGAAAGTATAGGCCTCATACAAGAAGAGACAATCTATATAAGTCTATATCATTAGAAAATTGAATCAATAATTAATAACCTCGCAAAACAGAATGCACCAGGCCCAAATCCGTTCACTATTAAATTCTACCAAACACCAAAGAAGAAATTATTCCAATTCGCTACAATCTCTTTCGGAAGACAGAAGCAGAGGGAAATACTTCCTAACTCATTCTGAGACCAGCATTACCCTAACACCAAACCAAAGACATTTAAAGTAAACCATAGACCAATATGTTTCATGAACATTCTCAAAAAAATTCTCAACAAAATATTAGGAAATTTTGACAACTTCAACAATGTATTGAAAAATTGCACACAAAAGCCAAGTGGGTGTTATCATCAGGATGCACGGCTGGTTCCACATTTATAAGTTAATTCATATAATCCCTCATAGCAACAGTAAAAAAATAACAAAAAACTCACGAGGTCATATCAATAGATGAAGAGAAGCTTTGAACAAAATCTAACATTTATTCATGATTTTAAAACTTTCAGCAAACTAGGGATAGAGGACAACTTCCTCAACTTGATAAAAAAAATATCTATACAAAACCTAGAGCTAACATTATACTTAATAGTAATAAACTCAAAGCTTTCCCCCTAAGATCACCAATGCTTTTCAACATTTTTTCTGGGATTACCATTGCATGCAATAAAACACGAAAAGGAATGGAAGGTATACAGATTAGAAATAAGAAATAAATCTTTGTTCACGGATAATATGATAGTTTATACTGAAAATTTAAAAGAATAATCAAAGAAAAACAATAACAAGATCCAACCAAACAGACAAGAACACACCCCTGGACTATTACATATTATTGCAGTTTTAGGATAAAAGGTTAATATACAAACTCAATCATTTCCTCTACATCCCAGCAAGGAGCAAACTGAATCTGAAATTATAAATCAATACCATTTACATTAATCCCCCCCAAATGAAACACTTAGGTATGAAACAGACAAGCAAAAAATGTTTGTTAAATTTTAATACTATACTAAATTTTAGATTAACTAAACAAATTAAATGTGATTGTAAAACCTTCTCAAAGAGGGTGTTACATAATCAGGCCCCAAAGGTAAAGACAAGTTCTACAGCCAAGATTCAAGCTGTGTGAACCAGAGTCTATGCTAATAAACTTGAAACTGACATCATTCCCTCTTAGGAATGATATGAACTAATTTCTATTACACTAATAGGTATTATACAGATATGTATAGCAGAACAAGCATTTCTAATTTCCGCAAAAGCATCTGGTGTTAACCAGAGACAAAGGGAAATGACATGCTCTGTGGCTGTCACCTTGGGAGCACGGCCTTTCTCAGGCAGGTAATCCCTCCTCCGATTTGAATTCTCAGGTAAGGCATCTAATTGCACAATGTCTAATATTAAACTTACCGATGTGATCCTAGCAGAACATTACCTATGCTTACAGATTGTAAACTGCAGACCAAATTCAGACATTAGTTCAAAGATATCCAAAATTGAATCGGATAGCATTTGAAATATTTCCAACTTCGCATGGTATTAATAGGGAAGCATGCAAGTTTTGGTAATATCTAAAATCTTTCAAATTTGATGAATGTTACATTTGTGCCCTTTATTATCCTATCAAATAAAAACAGTTAGAATTTTAAAAAGACAATTTTATATACTCAAAAATAGAAATGGAATTTCTAGTAAGTGATTAAACTAGATGGAAAGTAGCACATAAATATAAACAGATGAAACAATTAGTTTTATTTGATTCCACAGTTAACTCTTACTAATTCTTTTTATGCATATGAATATATATAATCAACCAAGCAAGCATCTAAAAATATCATCAAGCCCAAGTTTGGTTATATTTCCTATTAAGTTATCTTCTAGAAGATTTTACACTTTTGCATTTACACTTAAGTCTTTGGTACATTTTGAGTTAATTTTTGAAGGTTGTAAGTTCTGTGTCTAGATTATTTATTTTTTTGAGCATGGATATAATTATTCCAGTACCATTTATTGAAAGCTCTATCTTTGCTCCATTGTACTGCCTTTCTGTCTTGGTCATAGATCAGTGGACTGTATTTATGTGAGTCTATTTCTGGACTCTCTATTATGTTTCATTGATCTTTTTGTCTATTCTTTTACCAATACCACAGTGTCTTAATTACTGTAGATTTATAATAACTTAAAGTCAGGTGGTGTCTGTCCTCCAAATTTGTTCTTTTTCTACAATATTGTGTTGGCTGTTTTGGGGCTTTGAACTCTTCATTTAAACTTGACAATCATTATATTGATATCCACAAGATAACTTGTTGGGATTTTGTTTGAGATGGCATGAAATCTATCCACCAATTTGGGAAGAACTGACATTTTGACAATATTGTCTTCTTATAGAATACGCAATATCTATTTATTTAGTTTTTCTTTGATATTTTCACCAGTTTTATAATTTTTCTCATACAGGTCACTTACATATTTGCCATATGTAATATCTAAGAGATTTTGGCTTCATTAGAATGACAGTCCTATAACCACAATTTAAAATGTAAAATTCCGTATTTTATTTGAGTAATGATTCTAAAAAATCCTTAATAAACTATTGTTCATTTTAGATCTAAAACACCTTCAGATACACCGTCTTTAAGAATGTGATTTATGAAATTTATAAAAATTATTAAGCAGCTAGATTTCCCATATTGCTAGCTCCCTCGGTATTGAATTAAGTAAATCTTAGGCAGCTGCCTGTTTATATTGGTGGGTGAATCATGTTTTCAACTTTTGTAAATCATTTTTGAACAGGTGCTAGAGGTCCCACTGAGATACCCAAGAGGATTCAGCTGCCAAAGCCATAGCTGTGTTGGGTAAGACATGGAATTATTGGATTCCAGCATTTGTGTGTGTGTGTGTGTGTGTGTGTGTGTAATGAATCCCAAGGAGCAATAAACTTCACCTTCACTGACGCTTTCTCCTTCGTAATTTCTTCTGTCTCTGTTGCTTGTGCCTTGTTTCTGTTACTGACCCAGTTTGGAACTAGTCCGGCTTCCTGGTGGCCAATGCAGAATTTGCTTTTGGCAGTTATGATGATTGAAGTGCGGGCTTTACTGTTCAGCAAATGGGCCATTGCTGTGATGTAGAGATGGGGATCTCCACACCTGAGGAGTGGTGACAGGCTCACCCATCCTGTTCACCTGTATAGTATGTGTCTCGTTAGAAAGGAAACAGCCCCTTGGGATCTAGACCGGTATGATTTTCCTGTTTGTGTTCAATTACACATGGCCAAATTTGTAAAACCAAATGCAAAGCTCTCTATGGTCTGTGTGTCTGCAATTGAGTAAAAGCTTTTATCTCTCACTAGAGGCCTGGTGCACGACAATCATGCACTGGAGACCTGTATAGTATGTGTCTCGTTAGAAAGGAAACAGCCCCTTGGGATCTAGACCGGTATGATTTTCCTGTTTGTGTTCAATTACACATGGCCAAATTTGTAAAACCAAATGCAAAGCTCTCTATGGTCTGTGTGTCTGCAATTGAGTAAAAGCTTTTATCTCTCACTAGAGGCCTGGTGCACGATAATCATGCACTGGAGGGGGGTCCCTCCGCCTGGTCTGTGCCCTCTCGCAATCTGGGACATCTTGGGGGATGTCTGCCTGTTGCCAGCAGTCAGACATCCCTCTCGCAATCCGGAGCTGTTGCAGTCCGGGACCCATCTGCTCCCGCCACCAACACTGTGCTCACCAGCCATGAGCCCGGCTTCTGGCTGAGCAGTGCTCCCCCTGTGGGAGTGCACTGACCAACAGGGGGCAGCTCCAGCATTGAGCGTCTGCCCCCTGGTGGTCAGTGCGTATCATAGCAACCTGACTCTGCCTTTTGGTCGATTTGCATATTAGGGTTTTATTATATAGGATTATGTGAATTGGAAATATTTCCTATCTCCAGAATGGTTTGATAAATTAGACTATAATGCTCTAAACTTTTTTTTAAAGTACTGTTTTCATTGCTTTGTAGGAGCTAATAGTTTATATTTATATCAAATATAGAGGAATACAGATAATCATAAAAATATTTAACAATAAAGAGCTTAATACTTAAAAATGTGCTGTATAGCAGAAAGGGAAAAACATTCTCACAGAACTGTCACTTAAAATAAAAGTGGTTTTATGTGACAATGCATGTTTATATGAACCAATGGAATCCCGGGGGAAATCCTGTTTTTATCCATTTTGTGAAATGCAGGAATACAGTTTTCAGTTTTTTAAAATAAAATTAGCTTTTATTTTCTCATAGCTGTGAAACCTCTTTTCAACAGCAACTTTAAAGTACAAATGTCCCTGCTGAATTCTACCAATTAATTACTGTCAATGTACCTCCAAATAAGTCAATATCTGTGGCTGATAAAGTTAGTCCAGATATGTCTGAATTTAGTTTTATTTTACTTTTCTGTACAGTGTGTTTTAAGGAAGGAACATACTCTCGTGGGTTTCTGTGGTTTTAAAGAAGAATCCATTCGGCGTAGTCACTGTTGCTATTTGTCAAATGTTTCTGGCCTGTGCCTTCTGGCCCCCTGGTGGTTGTGTGGGCCATATGTCTAGCTATGGCCAATGAACTGTGAGCAGAAATAATGTGTATCACTTCCAAAATAGAACACATAATTGCTGAAGCAAGACCCACCCACAGAGCTCTCTTTAACCTTTGACAAGGTGACTGACATTCTTCAAGACAGTCTCTGTTCTGCCAGCTTGAGTCCCTGAGTTATGAGCAGCCTGGAGCTTTGAGCTTCTACCATTAGCGATAGACATGAAGCAAGCGCAAGGGATTCATCTCTGCTCAAGCCCCTAAGATTCTAGACTTGCTTGTTAACTGCAGTATATACTAGCCCATCTTAACAGGTGTACTGTAAAATTAGATCTTATGATATGTCAGAGATATTCTCTTTACTCACTTGCTAATATTCATCAGTCACTTTATATATTTGGTACCTAGAATTTCTATTTTTAAATTACATCCAAACTTCATGTAGAATGGTACACATACAAAGTCAGTCTCCAAAAAAATGTATACATGTTAGAAAAATAACATATATGTCCAAATAAATGCAATTGCATAAATAAACCAGTTAGGAAAATGCTGAAAATATGGTACATTTAGATTTTACACATAATTTTTATGACAGACTTGTTAATAGATTCAGATAATATTATTTGCATTTTACCAAAAATTAAACCCATAAATTACATAGTTTTTTTTCGAATTGCAGCACAAATCAATTGCAATACTTTGTAAAAATTATATGTTTATAGTAATTAAGGTGTTGATTGTTTGAGCTCAGATATTCATATGCTTGGATGGCAATACTCTATAATCAATATTTTAAATGTTTCTTTTTATAGTAACTGAACTCATCAACATTAAAAACAGCTCACAATGTAATGCTTTAAAATTAAAAGAAAAATGTTAAACATTTGATTTTTATTGTGTAATAATTTTAATTAACTTTTGAAATGTTAAAACATTCCCAACATAGAATATATGACAAATGGCATTATAATTCATTTTCTAAACAAGTCTGAGGTGGTTGGTGTATCCATTTCTTTTGGTGCTTTTTATTGCTCAGCAATATTAAATCTCATTGCTTCTTTTCTATCTTTTATTCAGATATGTTGGCTTAGATGAACTAAGCTTCTTAACTGTTGCTTGGCCTATGGCTTTTTATATCAATCTAACAATTGGATTTTTCTTTAGACAATTCATAGCATCATAGGCTAGTGTTTCATAGCATAGACTCTGGTCAGACAGCTTGAAGACTGGCTGTTGAAGTTATTTTTGCCTCCAGGGAAGGTTCCTTAACACCCTCTGTAAGAGTGTTTTAGTTTTACATTTAATTTGATTAATTAATAAAGAAAATTTAGAGCTATATTTTGAGTAACTTGTATGCCTTTCATGAAAATTTTTCACTTAAAGGCATTTATTGAACAAAGTGGTTTGTAATATTGTCTTCTGATATCTGTGTGCTCTGGAGTGATGTCCCTATTTAATTGGTTAGTGGTCGCTGTGTCATTATTATTTTTTAAATCAGTGTAACCAGGAATATAATGATAGTATTGTTTGTTTTCAAACAAGCACCTTTTGGTTTTATTCATTTTCTCTATTCTTATCCATTTTGGTAATTAATTTTGTGCTTTTATCTCTATTATTCCTTTTGCTAATTTTGACTCCAATTTGTTCTACTTTTAGCTCAGTAAGGTTGAGGCTTAGATCATTGATTTGAAAAGTTATATTTTCTAATATGAGATCTTAAAGGTACACATTTCTCTCTAAGCATTGTTTTACATTTTAATAGGTACTGACTGGAACTTCATTAAGTTAGAAATAGTTTTAAATTTTCTTGAACATATGATTTATTTTAAAATATGTTATCTGATTTTCAAATCATTAATTTTTAATTAATTATTAGTCACAGAACTACTTTTTTTATTTATCATATCAAATCTTTGAAATGAGTAGAGACTTTTTTTATGGTCTATTTTTTTGACTGTTCCTTACCAACTGAGAGAAAATCTTAAAATATAGTTATGGATTTGTCTATTCTTTTTTTAGACAGTCAAATTTTGCTTCTTTTTCAAATCTACTTTTATATATATATTGCTGATAAATTGAAGACTCTTGTAATATAAAATGTTCTTAAATATTATATATATAATAAATGTTCTTAATTCCTCCAGTTCTCAGATTAGGATCTCCCAGAACTGCAGAATCTCGAAGAAGTCTCTCTCCACAAAGCCAGTCCCCAACCACCAGCTACTCAGCTCTTCTTTGACTCTGCTTTGTACCACACAATTTGCCCTTTATTATACCAGTATGTAATTTGCAGATTTTATTTATCTTATCTTTAAAAATATTTTTATTGATTTCAGAGATGAGGGAGAGGGAGAGGGAGAGGGAGAGAGAGAGAGAGATAGAAACATCAATGAGAGAGAATCATTGATTGGCTGCTTCCAAAGTGTGGTGAGCTTGCTGGCTAGACTCTCATATTGACATGGCTTCCCCCATGCACAGCTCCTGCAGTGTGAGCTGCTATCCAGCATTAGGCTTTTGCAATCCCTGTGGCTTCTCCAGCATCAGGCACCTGCAGTTGTAGATAAGGCTCAGCAGGGTTCATCTGCCAGCAACTTTCTCTACCCTCCCCTGGACAGTTTTGCATCGCAGCACCGCCAGCTTTGCCAGGCCCTAGAGGGTGGATGTCCAGCATCCACCACAGCCAATTTCTGCCGACACATGAGCCAAGGTGGAGTCGTCTCGAGTGAGGTCTGTATCTCATCCCAGGATGGGAATGTGTGTGAAGCTTCTCTTTGGGCATTCAGGTCAACAGGAGGACTACTGACTGCTCATTATGTCTGATATTTCTACACTCTTTAGAGTTTTCCTCAGTTCTTAGCCAATCCCTCATTATTCTAGCCTACTATTATAGCTAATAGTTTTTATATTAAGTTTTCCCTGTTCAAATTGCTTCATGGTATGTCTCTTCTGATTGGAACCACACTGACGCATTGACCAAATGACATCCTACAATCCCATTTCTGAAACTTTATTATTATGCAATAGACATGGGAAATCGTGCTAGTTATCATAATTAAATAGCACAGCCTCACCAAATCTGTTTCGGACCTGATTGTAAATCTAAATTGGAAAGTTAAAGTCATACAGCTTTTGGAAGAAAATACCAGGGAACCTATTTATGGCCTTAGAAAAGACAAAGATCTCTTACACAGAACCACTGCAAAAACCATTAATCATAAAATTTAAAAAATGACAAACTGTATTAAGTTCAAATAAGACATTTCATCAAGATTAAATGATCAAAAGTGCAAGCTGACTTAAATTCAGTAAACAAAAATAACTCCTTACAAATCACCATGAAGGCTGACAGCACAACAGAAAAAATAGCAAAAGACCTGGCATTTTACAAAACAAGATGAATATCCAAATGGCCAATAATCATACGAAAATGTGTTTGACTTTATTAGTGGGTAGGGAAATACCAATCAAATTTAAAACATGGTTAAGTATTACCACTACCACAACCAGAACAGCTAAAATGAAAAATAAAATTAAAAATGTAGACAATACTAAGTACTAGCAAGAACACGAAGCATCTGAAATTCTCACCAACTGTTAATGAGAGTGTTAATTAGTACTTTTCTAAACTGTTTGCCAATATCTACTAAAATGAATATATGCATAGTGTATCACCCAGTGTGTAAGAATACCAAAAATATGTATAAAAAGCTTATAAAGGCGCTGTACAGAATAATCCAAGATTTGAAATAACCCCGCTGTCCATCAAAAACTAAATGGGAAAATAAATGGCAGTATGGTCAAGCAACCAAATACTACATAGATGCGGAATTCCAAACTATTCTATACACAAGCCAGAAAAAATAGATACTTTGGAATCAGCCTTAGTTGATGAAAGTCAACCTGTGTAGGAAAAAGTAGCTGGGAGTGGAAAAGGGGTTTTTGGAGATGCTGGTAACCTTTGGATTCCTTCTGTGAGTACTGGAATGATGAGTGGGCTGACATTTTGAAATTCACTGAGGCATTCATAATGATTTATACAGGTTTCTGGATGTTTGTTATAATACCAGAAAAACTTAAAAAGCAATCATAAAAATCAGATGATTCCTCCAAGATCCTTGTGCATGTAGTATATGATATGCCTGTCTGGTATCTGAAGTACCAGAATGCCTGAGGTCATATTACTCAATGAATTATTGTGAATCCCCAATTACCTTTATTGATGTTACTTTATAAAGAGTCATTTAATTTATATTGGTCACTTTCCTTTCTTCATTTGGGTCTATACACTAACCATTTAGTTATCTATGGACACTCTAAACTTTCCATTTTTCAAAGATTTATGTGACAAATAAAGTTATATTACTTTGAGAATATTGTATTATTTCCATCAGAAGTACCCATAAAGTGGTCATATGTAACACTTTGTGAAGTATAATAATAACCATTCTTGCCTTGGACATGCAATACTCAAGTCAAGGTTTAAAGACAAAGCAGCAAGCATGTGAGTAAAAGCACAAGTAATGATAAAAGCTGACATACTTGGTATGTAAGAATTCTTTCATTTATCACTACATAGTCAGTTTAGTTAGAATCTCAGGGCCAATAGAATTCAAGTTCTAGGGTCTTGATTCCATGATGAAGTGCATTTTAAGATGGAGATGATGCGGTCCTCACTGGTGGATTAATGTGTTATGATGGTTGCTATGCGTGCAGTCTAAAGAATAACTCACAGCTAATCGATTTATTATTTATGGATTACACAGTGTGCCAACAGAGAGGGAAGCAGAGAACTTGCAAACTAAAATCAATACAAATAATAGCCCCTCAGAAGAGAAATCCCAGCGGCTTAAGTAGTTCTCTCTCTTTCCCCTAAGCCATCTTTTTCTCTCATAATTTTTCCCTTTTTCCTCTTTGGTTTAAAAAATATTCTTTCTGGAGGAGTGTTTCCCAATTTTGCTCTAGCATAGCCTTTATAAGGAATCAGTAATGTTTTTTGCCCTACACTTTTCTAAATGATCCATTCTAAATTAAAAAGGTAGCCGGCAGAACACCCTTTGATTACTTCTTCACTACACTCTGATTTGGAGAAAATAAATGTTGTATACAGTATACACATTTCAAGACCAGAAAGATAGTCAACTTAATAATCACCCATGATAGAATGTTATTTTCCCAAATAGTGCTGTGGTTTCAAATCTATATAAAGAGTACCTCAGTATTAAGCATATCATTAATAGAGTATTACAAAAGAAAATGAGATAAAATGAACAAATAAAAATATGTTAGACTGGACACTACAACAATTATTTTAAAAAGAAAATATTTCAATATTTTACTTCTGTTTACTAAGTTTATTTAATAAGTTAAGCAGGTGAATAGAAACAGAGTTAATGTCTGCTATTTACTTACTTCTTGAGGAAAATAGGTGCTGTTCAAAATAAAAATAAAAACCCCTCTAAGTTATAAACTTAGTTCATTAGTAGAAATCTTCATAGTAATCATCACAAAATATTACAAGTATAGTTTTCTTCAATATATTAAAAATCAATAATTTGCAAAATTATATTTGCTTGAATATCCATTCAAAGCAAGCGCTTCTGCTTACTAATATAGCTATATTCTTTACATAATCATATTTGAGATGGAATTATCTTTCGAGTTAATTTATTTTGTTTTTTAGTTAAAAATAGGAACCTGGTTTAATATAATACAAAAGTTGATAGAATCAAGTTATAAAAGATCACATTGATCATAGGAAGACATGGATTTTGATTCTGAGTAAGCTAAGAAGCCATTAGACAATTTTCACAGATGAAAGTGATAAGATTTCCGTTTTTAAAATTCCATTTGGCTGCTTATTTGACAATGGACTGAAGAGACAAACAGAGGAGCAGGGGTGTCAGCAAGATGATGGATCGACTTGGTGGGAGTAGAGAGAAAAATTGGCTGAGTTCTATTCAGTTCAAGGATTTACTGCCCCCATAGGATTTCCTGTGACTTGAACATATGGTGTGGGAGAAAGACTTCAGTTAAAGAAGAGTAAGATGTTTGACCTGAACTTAGAAAGATCAAACTTCTCTTAATTATGTTGGGAAAGACAGAAGGAAAGCAAGTTTTTTGGAGAAAATATATTGAGATGACTATTAGATGACTATTGGAATCCAAATAGATGTTTATTGTTATCTAATAGTCAATGTACAAATCCAGAGCACATCTCACATCAATGCAAAATAATATTAAGTCTAAACTGCAATTTAAAAATAAAATGTAAAATTAATTAATAAAAATTTAAGAAAAAGGAAAAGAAAAAAAAAGAATCCAGAGCAAGGAAGATGACTCAGAGGTACGGACTTCCCAAAGGCATGCTGAGCATTGTACTGTGTCACTGATGATATACTGATGGGACAAAATATTTTGGGAAAATTTCCTTATCATTTTGGTTTCTGCCAACAAGCTAAGCACACGCATATCTGAGAAGAATCAAATGAGATTTACACTCAGTATTGTCTGACTAGTCCCATGGTTTGCACATCTTTCAAAAAGTTAACACATCCTTATAAATAGGTGATGTGTCTGGGATTACTCCATCTCTTGCAGAAGCTGTGAAAAACTGACAAGTTTGGAAAGCTGTTAATTATATCTTTGATTTCCATAGCACCTTAAGGTTGGGTGAGAAATGTCTTTTACCCCAAATAACTAAAACTTAGCTTTCTCACAGACTTGTTGTGCAAAGTATTTATACTTCCCTTACTAACTTGTAGCAAATTCTAGATCCATATCCAGGGCATGTAGAAAACGGATAATGTATCCACCCTTGTTTTTCATGTCAGTCTGTTCTACAGCTTCTGCAGACACTGAATTAGCCAACACTGGCCATGCACCTCGGGGAAATGCGGGTTGGCTCCTGTGAACCTCTGGTCACCTCACTCTCGCCAGCTGATAAATATGCAAATGGTTTCATATGTGTTTCTGTCCAATGACACCTTGTTTAATATATATTGTTGGTTCATTTACATTGAACTCATGGCCAACAGCTCTGCAACTATTGCCTGAAGGGAGCTTATCTAAGGTACAACCTCATGTGCTTTCTCCGCCATGGGCATGGCAGCCTGCTTGTGCTCAGGCACACTACACAGCACTAAGCACCACATTGGGAGGCAATTTTTTAAGGAGCAAAATCACTTACAAAAAACTCAGAAATGTGAACAATGTGGCTCTACATAGACCATGGAAAGGACAGGTTTGTAGTAAGGGAACAAGAAGGCAGGTTATCGTATTTTTTCCTTCAGCTGGGAACAGGCACATAGAATGACTCAAATATTTAGCTGCTCCGGGTGCCTTGGTGAATGACTGTGAATGAACTGTAAGTACTGATTTGGGGGTTACAGATAAGTTGCAATGAGAAAGTAAATTCACAAATATAGAATCAGTGAATAAGGAGACTCAATTATTCATATATACATTTATTCTTACATTAACACCTAAATATCTACCTATTTGTTCCTTCCCATAGAAAAGAAAATGTAAAATACTTCATAGGAGAGTGGGAAAACAATCAAGCAAGTAAAAAACAAACAAATAAAACCAAACCAAACAACAACAAAAAAAACAAGGACAATATTCTAATATCAGTGCTATATTTTCTCAAGAAAAATGAGAATGAGGAAAATGAATGCTGGATATTAAGAAAGAAAAATTAATATTGGCTTATAATTGCCTAGACCTGATGTAGTTTTTTAAACCAATATTTTTGGTGGTTTGATATCATTATTCCTCATAAATATTATAGGTCTGTTACCTCTGTCAATTGCATTATATTTATATCACTCTAAACATGTGTTTCAACTGTTGCATATGCATAGTAGAGCATGCTATATTTGTTGATTTTTTTATTAATGCAGGTTACCAACATTATAACAATCCCCATCACTCTCATATTGAATTTTAACATTTCTATACTGTCTTAAATTATTGATCACAGTTTGTCTGTATGCCAGCAAAAATAAGATCAAGTTGAAATTTTTAGAACTCCATAGAATGTATTCAGACATCTGAAATAAAAGGCATATTCTTGATAAATCATCTTATATTTATAATGTAATCTGAGTGATAAAATATGATAATCTGTAATTATTTCAAATTAACCAATAGCTGATTATTAATGGAATAATATAACCAATGTACAATAGTGATTTTTAATTGTTTTATAATTTTAAATATTTCCGTGTAAGCCTTTCATTCAAATTCATTTATCTTTGTTCAAAATTTGGCAATTAATTATGTCTCAATTTGGAATTATATCAGCTGGTTTGTTTGTTTATTTTTGTTAATCCTCACCCAAGGATTTTTTCCATTGATTTTTAGAGAGAGTGGAAGGGAGAGGGAGAGACAGAGGCAAACACCGATGTGAGAGAGACACATCGATTGGTTGCCTCCTGCGTGCACCCAACCAGGGCTAGGGAACCTGCAAGCAAGGTATGTGCCCTTGACCAGAATTGAACCTGGGACCCTTCAGTCCAAGGACCAACTCTCTATCCACTGAGCCAAATGGCTAGGGCTATATCAATATATTTATGTAGACTGTTTGTAAATGTATTTTAAGGATCACTGTATTAACAGCACAAATGCTGTATAATTTTCCATGTGTTCTATCTGATATTTTCTAAAGGTGTGCCTGCTACCAAATTTTACCTCCCCTCTTTGCTCTACATTTTATACTCTCAGTTTTACTCTGGTGTTCAAGATTTCATATAATCCTTATATTTTCATGCCTCTGTACCTACAACTACCAATTTAGACCAATTGAGATAGAGAGAGAGAGAGAGGAAGAAAGGCAATTTACATAACGAAACACTCTGAATCACAGAGTTCTTAGAGTAATTTCGTTCCATTGTTTTCAATGACTTTTGGAAATTGAAAGTATTTACTTAATATCATATTTGAATGTGTAGTTAATTGCCATGTGAAAACACACAACTAACAATGCTCACTTCTACTTAAACTACAGTCCTATTGATTGTACATAACTTGGTGCTTGTACATAACTATAGTGCTTGAAATTTTTAAATTAAGTATCCCTATGCAATTTTAATATTAATAAGTAAGCATTACAAAGTAATACATATTTAATATCAAACAATAGTTTCTTGCATATTGGCTTCAAGAATTTCAACCAATGCTTATGTCAATTATCAAAATTCCAAAAGTGAAAAATTAATAATTAAGGATTTTCTAAAGTTTATTTTCTGAAGTTCATTTTCTGGATATATATAATATGTATATATTTTCATTCTATTCTCCCTGTTTTAAAAAAGTCATCACTTTCTTACTTGTCCTTTGATGATCAATTGCTTCTAAAAGCTTTGTGGCTGATCGTTGTTCTTCATACCTATTGGCCCGTTAGACAATTAGTGCCACATCAAACATCAAAGAAAAAATGTCCAAATAAAATGACATTTCCTACAAAAGGTAGAGGGGAGACATATTACAACAGGAGACATTTCTAGGTGCCACTGTAAGAACAAGTATACAAGAGGCTGGCCTGAGAGCTCACAGAGGAAATTCTATCTGAGAGAGATGTGGAGAAGGCAATTATTCTGCATTATTTTCTCCTACTTATTAACCACTAAGTCCCCTGGGAAGGAAATGTGGGTTCTGTCACTATCTATTATTTGTGTCATACTTTCAATTTTGTCATCATTTGATAAATAGTGTAATTACAACATTAATCAGTGATTTTACCTTTCTTTACAATTCAGATACATATCATTTGGAGAAAAATAATTATAGAAACTCTGACCTTGATTATAGAAACTAGAAGTGTTTTGTTAAAACAATATCTTGATTAAGCCATATAAATCATGCCTTAATGTTTTTATCAATGGAGATCCTGTGTATTTTTACCAACTCCAAATCAATAGCAGAAATAAATTAATGATGAAGTAGCAAAGACCATATGGTAAATTCAATTACATTAATTAAGAATTTAATTAAAAACAAACATGTGCCCAGCAGTCTATTAAATACTGAAGAACATAGAAAAGAAGCACAGAGCACAGAACTTGTTCTCCAGACACATAAAAAGGCATTTTCAAAATATGTGAGATACCCACCTGAAATAATTACAGACTAAAGTAACTTAGAACCACAAATTCTAGTTCTGAAACAATAGGGACATTACTTGAATTCCATAATCCTCAGAACTTCACCTGTAAAATGCATCCACTGGGAATATACTGGTAGTTAACAATACTGTAATGACTATCATGCCAGGTGGGCACTTGAATGATTGGAGGGAACTTTGTAACTTATATGAATGTCTACCTACTGTGCTATACACCTGAAATTAATACAAAAAGACTGTCAAATGCAAACTCTAATAAAACAAACAAAAAACACAACAAGATGCCTGGTAGTCAGGTTGTTTTATAAAATGTCAGGTCTTTGCTCATTTTTCTTTTGTGCTATCAGCACAATTCTCCCAGTTTTCCTCATTGGTGACATTTTGTAAAAGTCACTACAATATTCAATCAGGATCTTATCGATAGTATTGATGAAATCTGCCAATCACGTTCAGATTTTCCCAGTTTTAAATGCATTCCTGTGTGTGTGTGTGTTAATTTCTATACAATTTTATTACCTCTAGCAGTTTTATTAAAAGTATTATGACCCATTTCTTGAAAATCTTCAAAATCTTTATTGTTCTTTTATTTTCCAGGAATGTTTCATGAAACAACATCTCTTACTAAGGAAATATTTAAATCAAGTTCTACAGTTCCTTCCATTTCAAAACAAACACAAACACATGTATCCAGGGGTTACTTCAAAATACATTATAAACATATTATAGTCAACTTGACCGGGTGTCGTGAGGATTAAAAGGATACAGCATGACAGCATCTGCCCAATACTGACAGACGGGACACTAGCTAAACCGTGTCCCCTCCCTCACACTCCCCTCCCTGCTCCACCTCTGCCTCTCAATTTAAAGTCAAGTAAAGTCAAGAATCATTTTTTTAAATTATTTTATAGCATTCAGACTCCATATGGAACTCAACAAAATGTCCTGTCAGCTCTACCTACAGAGGTAATCCCAAACTAGACCACTTTTCACAATTTCTACTGCTATTATCCTGGTAGAAAGTGCTATCAGCTCTCAGACCACATATAACATGAATTCATTTATAGGAAGTGTTCACAAAAAGCAAATTTATAGAGACAGAAGGCTGAATAGCGTTTGCTTCAGGCTGGGGATGGGAATGGAAATTCACTGTAAGTGAGCATGACGGGTTTTTGGCAGAGGGTGAAAGGTTGGTAGAGGCGTCCCAAAATCTGCTGGATAAAGTTACTAAAAATCAATGAATTGTACATTTGAGATGGGTGAATTCTAGGATATGCAAAATATACCTCCATATGCTGTTAGAAAATAAAACACTTGTCCAGCCGGTGTGGCTCAGTGGTTGAGCATTGACTTATGAACCATGAGGTCATGGTTCGATTACAGTGTGGCTCAGTGGTTGAGCATTGACTTATGAACCATAAGGTCATGGTTCGATTACAGGTGAGGGCACATGCCCAGGTTGTGGGCTCGACCCCCATTGTGGGTTGGAGGGGCATACAGGAGGCAACTAATCAATGATTCTCTCTCATCATTGATGTTTCTATCCTTCTCCCTTCCTCTCAGAAATCAATAAAAACATTTAAATACATAAAACACTTAACCTGTTTCTCTTTTTCTAAATTGATATCCACAGAATGCATCCTCTACTCATCAGCCACAGTAAAAATGAGGTTACTCCCTTTGTCCACCAGTGACTTCTCAGCACCTTGCTTACATCACAGATTTCATAGTCTACTGAGCTCTCAGCACACTCCACCTGCATTGGATTCATTTTGTCTCTTAAACTCCTCGAGCTTACTTCTCACTTGGGCTCTCATATTGTTATCAACTCCTCTCCTTGGGTGACACTTTCTCACTTTTCAGGTCTAATGCCAAAATTCAGAGAAGTTTCCCAAATTGCCTAGGTAATATAGAGGCCCACCCACCCACCGAACGTCCTCTATCCCTTTCTCCCAGTTACTTTTCTCCATAATCTGGAACTCTTATTTCTGTGTTTGCTTATGTCTTGCTTTGCTCCTGCCATCACAATGTAAGTTTTTGAAGGCAAGGATTCTGCTTCTTTTGTTCACCACTAAATTCCTACTGTTCAGAATAACATATGTTATATGTTGAGGGCTTAGTAAATACTTTTCAATGGACTGGATGACATTAGAAATAACAGCGAAAAAGTAAGTTAAATACATCTTTAATTGTATAGATTATTTTAAAGAAACCTAAGAAACATAGCTGCACATCTCTTCCTAAATTATATGCCATCTTTTATAAGGCCCATCATAAAATGGTTCTTTAAAACATTACCCATTCTAGCTTTTTGCTCACATTTTTTATCTGTATAATCTTAATACTACTACTTAACAAGCATAGCACTTTACATCTTCAAACAGCTTTATAAATAACAACTGACAACTAATTAGTCATTATCATGAATTTGTTGAATTAATCTAATTTCTAAAGTTTCGTGTTTTTAACATAATCAAGAAGGTGTCCAAAAAAAATCTGAAATCATATCTAATCATATCTCCTAAGCATATGTTGTATCACGGTAAAAATTGGGAAATTCTTTTTTTGTATATTTCTAAATCAGTACAGTTAAAATGACATCCAGCTAATACCTAATTTATTCATAGTCTCTCACTTTTAAGATCTCAAAAATCTTCAAAATGTTTTATGAAAATGTATTTTCTTATCCAAAAAGCTCACAGGCAATCAGAATACATTCACAACTTCTCTCCCTTCTTGTTTTTAAAGATATCTTAAATTTTGCTTTTTATTAATAATATTTGGATAACATTTCTGTGTGTTATCATTTGATAATTTATTGTCAGATTTGGTATAATTATAAATAACCAAAGAGATCTGTCTCATATATTATGCTACATGGGGACCTTCTAATCCCCTGTAACAAATATCAACGAAGTGATGAAATAACTGCTCACTTTTACTGGCATTTCAATAGAATTTGGTGCTTTCACATTCTTCATTAGGAAAGACAGGAGAAGATGTTTAATTACTGCAAAGCCTCAAATATGTATCTGTTTTATATTTTAAAAAGTATGAATTACAGAGTATTAATGGCACTCACTGTACAACAGTTTTAAAACTCTGAGTATTGTGTTTGCTATCTTATCTCTGTCAGCAACAGCAAAACTGAATCAAATTTGAACTATTCCATGGAGAGCTCTAGTCAATATATCAAAAATAACAAAATGTCAAAAATGACTTAGCTTATCTAACAAAGAAAGTATAGAACAATATTTTCTTAGTTTTATTCCTTTAAAAAAAAGTCTAGCTTTAAATTGGAGTTTATATCCATATATAGGTAACTATATTCAAAATACAGCCTTAAATCTAATTTGGTGTAGGCATTTTCCCCTGTAGTTTGCTTGTCTAATCTTATTCACCCAAATTCCAGCAAAACAAAAAGAAAAAATTTACAAAGTTTTATATGAGTATGTTAGACATTTCTTGTTGAATGTAGATTCATTGAGTACAATTGTGTTATACCTGATCAAAACAATTAAAAAAACTTAGATGAATGATTAAATATACCTGTATCTTTATTAGGACACATAAATTAATATAAAAAGGATAATTTTTTCTGCATATGGCACATAGTATATATGAGTAATGTGTATCTGCATCCTTTTTTTGTTTGGTCTCCATTCAAATCAGGTATGCTATTTTATAAGATTAAACAAAAAATATCAAAATGTAATTTTGGGTATATGGTAGTGTGTTTTAATTGCTATGTAAATTTATACATGAAGACAGTAACTGAGGTGGAAACTCTTACTAATTTCACTTAACGGCAGCAAGTATATAAATTTCCTAGGGCTGCTGTAACAACATACCACAAACTGGAGCTTTTGAAACAACAAGATTGTATTTTTTATAATTTTGAACTCAAAGTGGACCCAGGGTTGATTTTATCTGGAGGCTCTTTGCTTTTCTCTCTATTCTGTGTCTCTCTCCTTGTATCCGGTAAATTCCAGCGATTCTTGGTGTTCTTTGGCTTGCAGATGCATCACTCCTATCTTCATCCTGTCTGTTTCCACATTTACTGGTAAATGTCCTACTTCTTATAAGGACACCAGTCATGTTGGTTTAGAGCTCAACCTAAGTCAGCTTGACTCCATTACATCTGCAAAACTCTATCTATATATATAAAACCCTAAGCGGCCAGTTGCTATGATGCGCACTGACCACCAGGGAGCAGATGCTCAGTGCAGGAGCTGCCCCCTGGTGGTCAGTGCACTCCCACAGCAGGAGTACCACTCAGCTGATCAACAAGCGCCAGATGCTGGGCTGGTGAGCGCAGCTGCGGCAGAACAAGCCTCTCCCACCTCTGTGGCAGCGCTACCGAGCAGCAGCGAAGGCAGGTGCAGGGATGGGCAGGAGTGGTACAGCACGTGGCCTGGCTCAGGCTCCTCCCCGGCCACCTGCCACTTCGAGCACTACTACATCCCTCAGGAATCAGGCCGAAACTAGCAGTCCAACATCCCCTGAGGGGTCCTTGATTGTGAGAGGGCGCAGGCCAGGCTGAGGGACCCCACCAGTGCACGAATCCGTGCACCAGGCCTCTAGTTTCTAAATAATGTTAGGTACCGAGGTTCTGAATGAATGTAAATTTGGAGAGCATTATTCAACCTAGCACAATTCACCTACTACTTGCCCTCCACTCCCAATTTAGATCCTTTCCATGTGCAAAATGCATTCCCCTAATCTCAATATCCCCACAAATCCAGAAATAACTCAAAATCCCAAATCTCATCTAAATACCATCAACTGAAGAATATTCCATATCTTATCTAAACCAGGTACAGGTGAGACTCTGCATGTTGTCCACCCTGAGACAAAATTCCTTTTTGTCCATTGATATGTAAAATTAGAAAACAGTTCATCTGCTTCCAAAATGCAGTGATGCGGCAGATATAGAATATATCCTCCAATTCCAAAGGGGAAGAAATAGAGGGCTTACTGGTCTACAGCAAGTTTGTAAGCCACAGTTCATCTGCTTCCAAAATGCAGTGATGCGGCAGATACAGAATATATGCTCCAATTCCAAAGGGGAAAAATAGAGGGCTTACTGGTCTGCAGCAAGTTTGTAAGCCAGCGGGGCAAATTCCCTATGTCCCCAGGCCTGAGCGTGACCTCCTGGGGCTCCAGGCCCCCCCTCTGGGCGCTCTCGGATGGTCCACCCCATCCACCCTCCAGCACAGCCGCTTGTCTCTTCTGGCCTTCACAGCCTTTGTCCCTGCTGTTAGAATCATCCTTGCTCCATTGTGTCCCTTCACCCATCTCCTTTTCCGTTCATGGCAGTAATGTTTCTGCTGTTAGAAAATTCTCATTGTTCTTCTGTGGCTGTCAAGACATAAAGGTCCCTCAAGAGCTCTCCTGGGTTACCCTGGTCCACTCCTGATTTGTGCTGAGATGGTTACCGGATTCACGAGTCACATGCCTAATCTCCTTCACCAGGGTTGGTTGGCATCCTGTGTCCAAGGCACTGTCTGAGAGGCTGGTGACTTTCCAAGTCACCAGGTGCTGATTTCTTTGTTCTTAGCAGTTTCTTCCTCAGCTTCTCTCCGTCCTCTCACATTTTATTATCAGCAGCAAAGAAAAATCCAGCTTTACCTTCTGTGCATGGCGGGGAAAGTTCCTCAGTTACATATCCATGTTTATTACTTACGAGTTTTGCTTTCCACCCAACTGGATTTAATCCAGCCACGTGTCTGCACTTTATACCCAGGACCATCTTCCTCTGGTCTCCAGGAATCCGTTCCTCATCTCCATCAGAGACCTCGCAGATGTACTTGAACATTCTTATTTCTGCAGCACTATTTCCCTAGGACGCATGGTTTCCTAGACAATAGTTTTCTCTAAAGCTCTCCTACCTTCTCTGAGACCTCACCAGAAACACCTTTAACATCTGTTATTTCTACCAACAATCTCTTCAAAGCAGTCCAGGCTTTTCAACCACAAGCATCAAAATCCTTCCAGCGCCCACCTGTTACCCAATTCCAAAGTCACTTCCCCATGTGTCTGTGTTATGGTAGCACCTACTGCCCTGTACCAACATCCTTATCAATTTCCAAAGGCTGCCATAACAAAGGACCTCAAACCAGGAGGTTTCAAACAACAGAAAGTGATGCTGTCAGAGCTAGAATTCCCAAATCAAGGTGCTGGAGTTGGTGCTAGCTGAAGACTCTGAGGGAGCATCGGCGCCAGGCCTCTTTCCTGGCTTCCGGTGGTTGCCAGCCGTCCTTGGCATTTATTGGATGGTAGATCTATCACCCCAGTGTCTGCCTCTGTCAGCACAAGATGTTCACTCTAAGTCTCTCTTAGGTCCCAAGTCCCTTCTGTTTGTAAGGAAAATCGATTCTCATAATTTGAGGCAGGCACCATTCAACCCAGTACAGTGTATTTTAGGGAAAGAGTTAAACCTGATAATATGACATGTCAACAGAATTATATAAAGTTTAATTGTTATGACAAACAACCCAATATTTGGAATGGTATCAATCTAATTCCATGAATTTGAAGACACTTGGGGGAAATGCTATGCAATAATTTGGCACCTTTGCTTTTATAAAATAAACCATCAGTTTAATATGAATATTTGACTATTTTAACAACAGAAATTACTACTGATTATGAGTGATCCAACAGTGAACATATATTAACATTAAATGTAATTGAAGAGACTCACTTGCATTGGGCAGTAGCTTACATTTAATTATTACAAGTGTTTTTCTTTTTACTTCTCACTCCTCTTCCCTAACTCTCACAGGTTGTTTTTCAGTACATTTTAACAAATAAAGAAGTTGAAGGTAAGAAAGATTCAGTTATTTACTTCATTCAGATGGGAGCTAGGAGAGATTTTAAGAATGTTTTAGCAAGATAAAAAGTTTGTTTTGCTGCACTATTCTCCAATATTTTCTTTTGTTCTCTACTATTTCTTTTAGTTATTAAATCTTTCTCCTAATCATGGATATATTTTATCTTCACATATTTATATATTCCTTTCAAACTTGAAGGATTTCTTGTGTAAGGTCCACTAAAGAAAGATAGCATGGTCATATTGATAGCATTAACATTTAATTGACAAAATATTAATGAATATCATTTAATATGCATATATATATGCTGATATAGAAATTTAGATCTAATGGAGGCATATAATTATGATTTTATCAAATAAATTATTTAAAAGTCAGTGGGTCTTATGGTCACTGTGTATTAAAAAAGGAACCATGCTTTGGGCGAAGAAGAATGTTCATCAGAATTGAAAGTAAGATTCATGTCATTATTCGTGTTTTCCTTGGGGCCATGGCGCTACTTACTGTGGTGTCTTTTCTTAGCTCTTCACTGTGTTCTTGGATATGGGAGCGAGCGGGGGAGGGGGCCTATGGTGGGGCTCTGCAAGAGGATGAAAATAGAAATCTTGGATTTATCTAATGGTCAGAAATGTTCTGCAGTAGCTTACAGTGACTTATGACCATGGTTATTACATTCGTTTTCCCGACACCCCAGCGTGATAGCCTGAAATATCATTTTCATTGTTTTTAGAGAGAGAAACCCAAGATTAACAAATTAAAGACCTTGTGCAGGGGTCAAACAAGTCCTGAACTGGCCATGATGCTCACAGGACAGGACTGGAGCCGACTCTTTTGTGAAAGTTCAGGAAATCTCTCACTAAAGATTTCTAGCTTCAAGTGGGCCTCGTATTTTAAAAAATAAAACCTTGATGGATTTGAGAGTGAGAGAGAAATATCAATTTGTGGTTCCACTTATGTATGCATTCATTGGTTGATTCTTATATGCACCCTGCCAGTGGATCAAACCCACAGCCTTGGTGTACTGAGAAGACACTAACCAAATGAGCCACCCGCCAGGGCTTGAATGGGTCTCTAAGGCCCATCGGCTTCAGTCACAGTGCAGTGGGGTGATAAACACTAGACCGAGTCTGATCGTCTGGGTTAAAATCCATTCTCCACCTAGGTTACTTCTCCAGTTGCTTGCTTTCTCTGATCCTCAATTTCTACCTAAAAGTTCTGCTCCCCTGTGTTCCGGTGATTGAATGTGAGCATATGTACAGGAAAATGCTAAACCTAAGAAGTTGGCACCTAACAGGCAGTCCTGGAAACATCCAAGTCAGTTCATTATCCCCACGCATGCCTCCGGGAGCGAAGACTGCGGGCGCAGTTAGAAGTCTATTCCTGCCTTTAACAACCCCCAGATTAAGTCTCTGAAAAACATTTATCTAACAAGCCTGTTGTTCTCAGCCTGGTGTGCTTAAAATGCATTAAGAAGCACCTGTTTGGCTTCCACAGAAAATCAAGACTAAAGAATGACTAACCCATAAGCCAACCAGAGTCACGAAATTCTAGTAACGTCTCCTTCAAACTAGAATTTACCTTTGACCCAAACAGTGGGCAGGCCATGCAGGTAAGTCACAAATGGAGAAGCAGTCAGTAGTGTGGTGAGGGTGAAGGGAAGGGCATTATCAATGAAAGCACTTCTGCAGAGAAGTTACACAGACCCAGAAATGAGACTCCAATGGTTCCGTTCACTCTATTCCACTCAATATTGGAAGAGGAAAGGCCATCATGGTTCAGTGATTGAGCATCGACCTATGAACCAGGAGGTCACAGTTCAATTCATGGTCAGGGCACATGCCTGGGTTGCAGGCTTGATCCCCAGATCCCCAGTGTGGGGCGTGAAGGAGACATCCAATCAATGATTCTCTCTCATCATTGATGTTTCTATCTTTTCCTCTCTGAAATCAATAAAAATACAGTTTTTTAAAAAGACTGAAACAGTAATTATTAGCCATTTGTAAAAAAAAAATTTTCACATAAGTAACATAATCAACACTCCTAAACATTTTATTGTGTTTGGGTTCCCTCCCATTAACCTTCAAACTTGAATGCAGCTTTAAGATAATGGTCAGAGGGAAATATTTTAAGTATATCTTGCTTATGAAGTATACTTTATCTACTCATCCTGTAAACTATGTTCTTGACTCAAAGGTATCACACAGAGAAATATTAATCCCCCCCCCAAATATCATGTGTAATTTCATATGATGGATGTTACAATAATAAAGGCATATCTCTTTGGCATTTTAGAATATTTGCAGCTTCTCTTAAAAATGTTTTCCTACCATAAAAAACAACAACACTCACACACCATGCAATTCACATGTGCAACCTTTCATACAAAACTTCCTTCTTTTTATGAAAAGAGAAAAGCCTATAAAATATAACGGCCTCTATTCTAGGATGTTATTTGAAGATTAAACAACAACGATAACAAACAAAGAAAACACCAGGAGACACCACCTTTGCAGTGGAATCAGGCGGGCGGACAGGGAATAGACTGCGAAGGCAGGGAGTTGGGAGACTGAGTTAAGAGCAGAGCGCAGAGCGGCATCGACTGGCGGGCGCTGGGCCAGAGCTGCCTCTTGGCTGCTGGCGCGCCTCCGCTGCTCCGCCGGGATGCTTCTCACCTCAGAGCGCATTTGCAATCTAAGTGCAATACATATTGATTTAAAAACAATTTCAGAGCCGCGGATTCTCTCCAGGAAAGTTCAGTTTGTAATTAACCCTTTGTTTCTGGAAATCAGAGGTGGTATAGTAAAACACATTTTTCAAAAATTGCCACTAACAATGAAAACTGCTGTATTAAAGGATCATGCCATCCCCAATATATTCAAAGATCAAAGACATTAAATTTGCTTTAAAAAATAAGTACTTGTCCTTCATACTAAAAGCAATATATATATATATATGGAAATGTTACATTATTTCCAAAGACAAAATAAAGCACAAGTTACTATCATGTGTTATATTCATTGAACCCCTGCTTGTATTCCTGAATTATTTAGATGGGTGCAGATGATTTAAAATCTCTGGAGGGTACAACTTCGGCGATGACTAGGGCGGATTTGAAGAATATAAGACTAAATCCTGTGTAAAACCTATTATACACTTGGGATAAAATTATCCTCAATGAAACTGAATATTAGTATGAATACAAATAGGTGTCATAAACAATGGCAATATAATAAATCATTTATCCATGAATTTATCTAAATTTTATGTATTTGTATTTTCCTTATTTACTACCTTTTACAATAAAAAAAAACACCATAGCTGCTATGTAAATATAGTAAAACCTTAGCTTTAGGAGATTAGCTTTTTAAAACATCTCAAAAAGCATAATTATACTGTCTGGCCATTAGGACACTCATAACACCGTCCTGAACACCTCAGTGGCTTTGGAGCCAATAGCTCAGCACCAGGATACACAGCCCAAGCCGAATACAGAGGGAGAGAGAGAGGAACTAATCCAAATCTTAAAGGTATACCCAACGCAGCGGGGTTTGCTGCTTTATCTTGGCAAAGAAAAATAAGTCTAGTATGGGTTTATGAGGTCTATAAAAAAAGGGACAGAACTTTCACAACCAAGCTAATAAAATGGTAGAAGACAAAAGGAAAAGAAAGTCAACAAAGGGAACTGAAGCTGGTGCTAACAGTTTGGACAGACTTAAAGGCTGTAACAACTCCGGCAACATTAGACACTGAAGGCGGAAATCTCCCACCGAACAAAGAAGTGAGATTGAGAGGGGCAGGAATAGACTACTGGGGACCAGCTGTAATTGTAAGAAACATTAATCCTGCTCTGTTAACTGTGATTGTTTTGTTCTGATTAAAGAAGGCACATTCTAACCTGGCTGGGAGTTGCAGGAGGGACTTGGGAGCTCACCTGGCAATGCAGATTATCATGGAAAGATTAACAACCTTATTGCAGAAGCCAGAATCCCTGGCCCATTGAAGACCCCTGGCCCTTTGAAGACCCCCAGCCTTTGCATGCCGTAGGCCTTTGCAAATCTCTATCCTGCATCACCTGTAAACTGCCCATTTGGCACACCCTTTTGCCTACTTCTCCCTGTAATCCAGCGGTTCTCAACCTGTGGGTCGAGACCCCTTTGGGGGTCGAACGACCCTTTCACAAGCATTGCCTAAGACCATCAGAAAACACATATATAATTACATATTGTTTTTGTGATTAATCACTATGCTTTAATTATGTTCAATTTGTAACAATGAAATTGGGG
>NW_005371230.1:4032392-4039139 GCF_000412655.1 Myotis brandtii | reverse complement strand
GGCATTAGGAAGGTTGAGAACCACTGCTAATCTTTGTCCCTCTACCCAATATGAGCAGCTGGCTTAAGGGGAGAGGCAGAGCAGATTTTTGTGGATGACCTGCTGCTCTGCATGCTGCTGGCAGGATTGGAATAAACACTTATATGACTCAATCTTGTCTCTGCTTAATCGGCTCAAGTAGTGACAGGCAGCACGGACCCACTGATCATCTGGTTACAGGATGAAGCCAAGTCTCCTGGGGGTCCAGCTGCCCTCGGAGCTTGGGGTGGCTCCTGTCTGTGGGTGCACACTGAGAAAGGTGCTTGCTGTCTATGGCTGCGCACTGGGATGTGTGACCAGAGGGTGGGAGAACAGACATCTCTCAAGCAACAGCATGGATGGACCTGGAGAGCATTATGCTAAGTGAAATAAGCCAGTCAGAGAAAGATAAATATCACATGATCTCACTCATTTATGGAATATAATGAACAACATAAACTGATGAACAAAAACAGATCCAGAGACAGAGAAGCATCGATCAGATAGTCAAACCTCAGAGGGAAGGTAAGGGAGGGGGAAGGTAGGGGGTACGGGGGAGACTTATTTGCAAAATTTAAAAACCGTGGGGGTAAGGGGGAGAGATCAACCAAAGGAATTATATGCATGCATATAAGCCTAACCAATGGACACAGAAAACAGGGGGGTGAGGGCATAAGTGGGGGTGAAGTGGGGAAGACAATGGGGGAATAAAGACACATATGTAATACTTTAATCAATAAAGAAATTTTTTTTTTAAAAAAAAGAGCCACGAATGGAGACTCGTCATAACGAGGTAGAACAAGATGAGCTTGACTTTCCTGAACATGCTGGTTCTGCAGGAATCCTGAAAATGAAACATCTGATGAGGGGGAGTTCTATCATCCTAGAACACCACATGTGTCCCATGTTCACCCACATTTATATGGCACAGTCTGGGCTACTGAAGGACAGACATGGTAGCTTTTGTTTGAGTACCAGGTTTATCCTTAGGAAAGGTCCTTGCAGAACTATGGGCATCCCTGAGGACAGACACGGGATTCTCTGCGAGACAGCACGGAGCTCCCCCTGGAGAAGCTGTGTGGTTGCTGGGAACGTTCTGCCATCCTCTCACTCTCCAGTTACTTCAGTTCACTTTGTTGGTGAGATCCCAGAATTAGGTTTGTGTTTGGAAGTTCAGGTACTACCACAGGCAATGTTTCTGGGAAAAACCAATCCACTGTGCATGACTTCCAATCACGAATTCATCTTAAAGATACTGTTTGGAATTTGGCTTATGATGGCGTTCTGTTCTAAGTAAAATATGAATGGAGATTTGGATATTTATTCTAAAATGACTTCTATTGGGTCTGTCATTCCCCTTGGGTGTCACTGACAGGCTCGGGGACCAGCATTAAGGTGATTCATGGAGACTCTGATGGTCTCCCTCCTGGAGGATCTGGGAATTACTCATTCCTCAGACCTCCGATTTCAATGACACTTTGAACCTACTTGCGATGATATAAACACTTATCACTTGTTTTATGACCATTTTTCTTTCACACAACCTCACTTAAGAGGGATCTCCTTTGTGCAAGTTATGCATCTTTCATTTTTAAATTCCCTGTGACGAGCACAGAACTTGAGAGTGTTCTGGATTTTAGTTCTTGCTTTTCCTTCAAGGCGGCTCAAGTAGGATCATCATGTTGTATTAATTTTGTTATGTATTAAATATAAAGACAGACCAGGGTTAAGGAAATCAGAAGTGAATTTGTAACAAGTTCATACAGCATCTTAAATTCTGAAATTTGAAAAAAAATTGTTGTAAAGCATTGAAAGGGGATTTAAAATTTTATTTTCTGCAGTTAAGGGCAATTTGATAGATTAATATTTCAATTTCCTCTTCTACTAACCCTTCTTTTGATATTAGAGAAATATCTTGGTTGTCTGTGTTTGTTTGTTTGTTTGTTTGTTTTGGCCTAGCACACTTCCAAAATTAGTGTCAAACTGATCAGCCCCAGAGGCAAATATTTTGCCCCAAATTATTGTTGCTTAATTACTTTCATAAACCGCTGGCTTAAATCAGGATAAACTATTATTATTATAATAGGTGATAGGTCTCAGAAAGTTTAATAGGCAAGATTCAATCTGTAGGTTCTGCCATTTCAACCTGAGGTACCATAATTAATCACAAGCCTCTCACATGCCCGAAAGCATTTATATGCACACGCATTCCGACTTTCCCTTACCTCCATCCTAAACCAGAATCTGAAATGGAACTTCTTATACTTGCTAAAGACCAGCTGTTTGGAGGGGCCATTTTACTTAAAGCTACAAAATTTGCATGAAGAAAATGGAAAACCGGAGAATCAAGCTCAGCTTTTTACCTTAAAAATGGGACTGTATTGATAGTTATTCCATTTCACTGGAATTTGTTTCCTTGATTACTTTGTTTTCTATTGAGAGCATTTTCTAATTTTGTGTTTGCTTTTTGGTAATTAAACCATAAACTAATCCTGATAGAAATTTTGGTGAAGACGCCTACCTTGTACTACTGTGTAGGCCATAAACATTTTCCTGGGCTTCCATTAGACATTGGCCTGCCCTGGTCAGAACATGGTCCAAAAGAAAGTGTGTCTAATTATGAGAAATTGAAAGGGGCAATGAAAACACAGCACAGTTGAGGAGCTGATGTGGACAATGCTACTGATTTAACATCTGAAGTGAACTCGGTGTTTATCTTTTTGTTCAAATACATTTTTATTGATTTCAGAGAGGAAACGAGAGCGAGATAGAAACATGAATGATGAGAGAGAATCACTGGTTAGCTGCTTCCTGCACGCCCTCTACTGGGGATCAAGCCCACAACCCCCGCATGTGCCCTGACTGGGAATTGGTCTGTGACCTCCTGGTTCATAGGTCGATGCTCAACCACTGAGCTAGCGTTACAGGTAGCAGTGGTAATGAGGCCATTTAGTGCCGTCATGACATTTCTGCTTACCCAGATGCCAAATAAATTCAATTCATGTCAACAGTATCTGGGGCTTCAAAGACCATCTGCTACCTCGAGGGGATGTCTGTGCAGTGGACTTGCCAGATGTAAAACCAGAGCTACCGACGGGCAACTTTCTGACTCTCAGAGTCTATGTGGTTGGATGTCACATTCACATGTAGGAAGAGGGGAGAGCTGCTTCACTCAGTGCGTGACATCAGGGTGGGAGCAGTTCCGCTCTTCGCTTGCTTGTGCCCGGCCATCCTTCATGGGCTCTGCTTCAGTGTAAGTTTTGGGAGAAATCAGAAATATATGTAGCCAAGTAAGTATCCTCTTTGTTCAAAATGATTTATTGCGTTTCCATAACTATGAATATGTGCTCCCTACAATGCATATCTCCTACTAGGAAATCCAAATAGCTGTCCTGTTGCAAAAGACCCAGTTCATATCTATGATTGTTGACATTATGTGCTTACTTGACCTAGTGAAGGGATGCTGAGATAGCTGGTGAGGATAGATGTGTGTGTGTGTGAGGATGTCTCTGGAGGGGACTGGCATTGGCTCAGTAAAGAGACCTGCCCTTCCCACTGTGGGCAGGCACCTTCCAATCTATGAAAGACCCAACTTGAACAAAAAGGCAAGTCCCCCTCACTTCTATTTTCTTATGTATTTTACTCTTTCCTTTCTTTTCCTATTGACCACGTCACAACTAATGGAAAAGCAAATGTTTACCCTTTATTATTTTAGAAAGATGACAGTAGATACACTATACTCTAGTTCTGGACTGAGTTATTAAATACAAATTAGAAAATAAGTCCCAAAATATGAACTTAGGAATGATTACAGGTGCACTAAATGATCAAATATATTTTTTAAAGATGTTTAAGCAAAAAAATATTTTCAAATAAAGGTAGCATCCCTGAATGACCCATAGGTGGTGGCGGCAGTGGTGGCTTCCATTGTGTTTAGTGGTTTAGGTCACTCACAGTCCCTGTTAGTGTTTAGTGTTTTTACTACTTGTTGTCTTGTTTGTTTTGCTAATATATATATATATATATGATTTTAAAATATATTTTAGAGAGGGAGAGAGAGATAGAAATATCAATGATGAAAGAGAATCATTGATTGGCTGCCTCCTACATGCCCCCCACTAGGGATCAAGCCCACAACTTGGGCATGTGCCTGACTGGGAATGGAACCATGACCTCCTGGTTCATAGGTCTACGTTCAACCACTGAGCCACACTGGCCTGGGCTATATATTTTTTAATTCTAAAATTTTCCGTTAGACTAATACAGTGGTATCTTTCTCACTGGTCTCATCTCAAATAAGTGTTTTAAAAATAGTTAATTAAGAAGCGAAGGTCATGCAAGACAAATTCTTTATGAAACCTAAATGTTTCAGATGCAGAAGGGTGGTGAGCACATTGAGCCCTTGTCAAGGCATACACCTTTTCTATTTAGCATTTCCCAGATACAGTGACTAAAGTGAACCCTATTCTTTAGTAAGTAGAAATGGCTGATGGGAAATAGGTGAAGGCCAACTCGAAAAAGTGAACAGAAACCAGAACTTTTCAAACCTGTGCACACTACGATGTTCTTCCCTCGCTAACATTCTGCTTTGTATTCAAATTAAATCTAAAATGATTAGTAGCACTTAAATTAGAGACTCTTCCTGCGATGACACTGTGAGCTTGGGAGGAAATTACATCAGGAGAAAGACGTTTGCTTTGATGAAGTACAGTTGCAAAATTACATGTCAGTGTCGGCATCAGCTTATTACTTGGAAAATAACTGGGAGGAAGCAGTATTATACTAGTCTTTTCTTTCAAGGTTTTCGTACTGGAAATGCTAATCCTATATAATAAAAGCCTAATATGCTAAGTGTCCATTCAACCAATCAAAGCATAATATGCTAATGATATGCTAAGGCCACTCAACAGCTGACTATGACATGCACTGACCACCAGGGAGCAGACGATCTGACCTGTAGGTTAGCTTGCTGCTGGGGTCCAGCTGACCGGGACTGAGAAAGACAGGCTGGATACACCCTGGAGCCCTCCTGCAGTCCTCCCTGGCTGGCCAACTTCCTGCATCCCTCCCTGGCCCTGATTGTGCACCAGTGGGTTCCCTCAGCCTGGTCTGTGCCCTCTCGCAATCTGGACTGAGGGACGCCCCCCCCCAGTGCAGGAATTTCGTGCACTGTGCCTCTAGTACATTTATAAAAACCTAAGGCCATAAAATTATAACAAATCTTGACTTCAGTTCAGGTTCCCCTAAAATAGAAAATCTTCCAATTGCCTCTTTCTGATACAGATGCAGAAAACCACAGCGCCATTTCTCAGAGGGAACAACCCCACAGCCCCTCTGCCTAGCACTTGATTGGGTTTAATAGTGAGGCTCAGTCAGCTCCTGCCGGCGCATCCCTGGAAAGCTGCAAACATGGATTACCTTTTGTCTCCATCCCTGTTACTCAGACTGTTGTTAACCTCCCATTCCCAACTCGAACCTCCTTAATGACATGGCCAACCAGTCGCTGGCCCTTGGAGAGCCTCCAACGAAACAAAAGCTGTATTTCATGTCGTAGGTGCAGCGCAGGTTTCCAAGAAGAAAGGGCGCCTGGTCCGCTAACACTGTCTGTGCATGCAAAGTGTAGCATCTGCATTGTGCTATTCCTTCTGCAAGATGAGCACGTGGGTTCTGGGAATTTCAGAGGTCCCTGAGATATTGCAAACTGGAGTCCGAAGTCAAGCATCTCGTGGCGGGAGCATTGTCACTTCAGAGTGGAACGGGGTTTTCTAGTGACTAAGTCAGTGGAAATGACAGGATTTGTATGAATAACTTAGGTGCTCGCTATGGAACCTCCTGTTTCTGTTCCTGCTGGCTGGTTACTTCCAAGATAGCAAGTATGGCAGAAGCTTGACTCTTTATCACACAACTTCCATTTTCCTGGTTCTTTAGCTACTACAAACACAAACACAGCCAAATGCTCTAGGTTTCCATATGGATCCTAATTGCTTGTTTATATCACACAGTAAATTAAAATGTATGTTTATAATTTTTCCCTTTCAGACATATTTATGTTAAGAAAAGAAAGCTCTTCTCAATAGGACAGAGAATATGAATTTTATCTGTGAATAAAAATGACACAGGTCTTAACAGAACAGCTCTTGTGTGTCCCAGGGTTGCATGCTCTTCATTATTGATAAAATTTATGTCTAGTTATCACAAAAGATGATTGCATTTAAATGAGATTTTTTTTGCATATGATTTGATATTATTATTCCACATTTAGAGATCATGGTTGAGGAAGTATTCTATTCAGGACATATACTTATTGTGAGGGAAAGGAATAGGAAAACAAGAAACAATATGATTCCATTGCTCCATAACTTCTGATATTTTTTTACAGTAGCACTGCATGTTACAAGTATATTTCCAAGGAAGCAGAAAACTCAATCCTTTCATGTCATATAATCCCAGTCCAACACTCAGCATAGGCTGCAAGCCACTCACAATGATTCTGACCTGCCATTCATGGCCTGCACGGCAGCTTCAAAGCAAACTCAGGATGGACTCCAAGACGCTCCAATCAAAACCCTCACAGAGTTTATGACACGATAACAGATGCTTCACAAAATCAGAAACACAGACTCTTCCTCATGACCACTGACATCTACACTAATAAAAGAGAAACATGGTAATTGGCGTACGACCGCTACCCTTCCCATTGGCTAATCAGGGAGATATGCAAATTAACTG
>NW_005371230.1:4017543-4031122 GCF_000412655.1 Myotis brandtii | reverse complement strand
CAGACGGGGAGAGGGCCCAGGCCGGGCTGAGGGCCCCCCCCTCCCCCCCCCCGAGTGCACAAATTTTTGTGCACCGGGCCCTAGTACTATAAATAACTGAAATAAATAGTTTATCCTAAGTGATAAATAAAATGATTAGTACAACAAACTAGTATCACTCATGGGTACATTCCCAGTGGCCATCTGACTACTCAAAAAATATCACTTGCATCTATAGCATATATAATAAATCAGCGGTTCTCAACCTGTGGGTCGCGACTCCTTTGGGGGTCAAATGACCCTTTCACAAGCGTTGCCTAAGACCATCAGAAAACACATATATAATTATATATTGTTTTTGTGATTAATCACTATGCTTTAATTATGTTCAATTTGTAACAATGAAATTGGGGGTCACCACAACATGAGGAACTGTATTAAAGGGTCGTGGCATTAGGAAGGTTGAGAACCACAAGATTATTAAATAAATCTTAAAACTATGAAGCGAAACATCAGATATTTCAAGCTAGGGGGAATCATAGGCATTTTTGGACTCCCATACTTTCTGCAAAAGAGATTGAAGTTGGGGGAGGTCTAGTTACTTGCAAAGTTAATAAAAAGCCTTACCTATATCCTTGTCTTCAGTTTTTCATACAATAATGAGTAATTTGTAGTTTATTCTTCACTAATATTCAAGATCTAGCATCAGGTTACTTATATTTAAATTATTCATTATCTGAGATTTTTTATTCCATTTTTTTCTACTGTTAATATAACATCCCACTTTGGCTGCTAATGAAATGTATTGCTATATTAGATATTAAACAAGGACACGGTATATCTTCATTTCCAATTAGGTAAATCAAAGAAAAAGAGACTTTATCATATTTTTCCTTGTTCCTCTTGGTTGACTGGTAAGTATGAGTTAGGATGTTTTAAATATGCAAGTGCTCATTTACCCAATGAAAATTGTCCTACAATATCAGGGCTTAAAGATCTGCTGGTATATTTAGTCCAAGCAATCAGGATAATTATACAAATGTATTTATCCTACTGCGTGTTACAAACTCTGGTACTCTATGCCAGAAACTCTTTTTTTTTTTTTTAAATCGCAACAACCCCATAAGTTAGGTACTAGTTTTATTCTCAGTTAATAGTTGAACTGGGTGAAGAACAGAGGTGATAAATAATATGTTCAAGATAACATCACGGGCAAGGATGGGAGCTGACAGAAAAGCCAAGCCTTAGACACTACAGTCCAGCCTCTCATGATGAAATAAAGCTACACGTGTTCCTTCAATTTTCAGTGGAGACTTTTTGTTCTTCTTGCATGAAAACGTTTTAAATATATCAGTAGTTCTATAATGGAGACATTCTAGTATTTATGATTACATAGCTTTTAATGTTTAGATCAGTTGTATTTAGGATATATTCTCCATAACATTTGTTTCACGAAATGTTCAAATATATTTCTTGAGGAAAGCTATCCATAATAAAGTAATTTGAGAAATTTGGGACTATCCAAAACTACACAGGCTTCTGTACTAAGGCAATTTTAGAAACTTCAATATGTGAGTATATTCTTCATGATTCTTCAAGAGTAACAGAGTATGTCCAGTTTATTATATGAACTCATTTGATAAGTTAATACTTTTGTATTCATTTAAACATTTAACCAATTTTATTATTTCTGCAAAATGTGTTATATGATGGTGGTATTAGATAAGGAGCAGTGCAGTTCTACTACTTCTCTGTTTAGTGGGGAGTTGGTTTGCGAGAATGTTGTTGGTAACTCAGTATTTCCAGATGTACAAAATTATTAAATAGGTACATCAGTTTTTTTAAAATATATTTTTATTGATTTCAGAGAGGAAGGTAGAGAGAGAGAGATGAAAACATAAATGATGAGAGATACGGAAGGTAGAGAGAGAGAGATGAAAACATAAATGATGAAAGATATTGTTCAGCTGCCTCCTGCACACCCCAAACTGGGGATCGAGACCACAACCCAGGCATGTGCCTGACCGGGAATTGAACCGTGACCTCCTGGTTCATAAATCGACACTCAACCACTGAACCACACTAGCCAGGCTACATCACTTTTCTAGGTTAGAGATATTTAAAACAATCTTATCAGATAAGTGTAACCTTTTGGATACTTACAGTATTTCATGCTGAAAACAAAGAATTTAAAAATATTCTCAAACTGCATAGCAAGCCTTGCTTTTCAAAATGGGTGCATTCTACCATGTAAAAAAAATCAAAACACCTGAGATACAGTGGGGCACATATAATTCATCTTAAAACATGTTTTAACGCAACAGCCACACATCTACTTAAGCATATTACCAGTCGGTTTCATTTACTACAGTGTGAATTTTTGTATCGACTGTGAACATTTTCTATTAAAAGTATATTTACTTTATTTTAAAGTTTTATTTGAAACAGTGGTTCTCAAACTTCAGAGTGCAGTGGAATCGCCGAGAAGGCTTGTTAAAACACAAATCGCTTATCAGAGGGTCTGGGGTGGAGCCAGAAAATGATCGTTTTTAACATGTCCCCAGATGGTGCTGATACTCCTGGTCTCAAAGCAGAGTTTCAGAACCACTGGAAAGTTCATCCTCAACAAGAATGTGCATGGAAAGAAATATTCGAGATTATAATGTTATCATTATTTTTTTAATCCTCACCAGAGGCTATTTTTTCATTGATTTTTAAAGAGAGTGGAAGAGCAAGGGAAGGATAGAGAGAAATATCGATGTGAGAGAAACACATCAATTGGTTGCCTCCTGCACTGCAACCGAGGTACTTGACCTCGACTGGAATTGAACCTGGGACCCTTTGGTCCACAGGCCAACACTCTATTCCCTGAGCCAAACCAGCTTTGGCTATAATGTTATTTTTAAATACTATCATTCAAAATGGGATATTCTGATTTTGTTTCTCTGATTAAATAAATATCATTAGTTACCTAATTAGATACTGGACACAGTATTTAAAATGTAAAATTTTAGATTATTTCCCACTACATTTCAGACTAATGAATCAATGAGATTTGAATTATTATGGAACTATTACACCAAAAATCAATTCTGTGTTTAGTGTGGAATTCATTTTAAATAAACTATGGGCTCCAAAACATGAAACAGAACTCCAGTCTCACCTGTATTTATTCCTGATGATGGGATAGAGTGAGCTGCTATTAGATGACTTGGTCGATTCATCTCTCCACCACCACGTACGTTCTGTAAAATAAAAAGAAAATAATCAGTTACTAACCATAGAGCCAAGCTTCCAAAATCAAACAGTATTTCTAGGTTTGGGGTCAGAGAGAGTAGATTACAGTGGAAAGGATTAGCAGTACTGCATTCTACTCAGTATTGTTTCACTGTTATAAATAACATTAACTCTACACCTAATTATATTGGATGAGCTCTAAAGTCTCTTGTATTTCAGAAATATAGTGATTCTTTGTTTTTCTCTTATATTTTCAACTCACTTGCTCAGAACCACTGGAGTAGTCTGACACTGGTCATGATCAGTTTTAGATATTTAGTAGAATAAATTAATTAGGTGCTCTCTAATTGTAGCAGCCATAACAAAAATCAATTGGAAGTCATTAAGAGATTGTAATTACATTCAGGCAAGCTCTGCTATAATTCAAAATTCATGTTGCTTAAGTAAATGGGAACTTCTAATAAACTCTCTCCCATTAATTTTAGAAAGATTTAGCAATTATAATGATCATAGTGGTATCTACATATTTGCCACAATAATACAGTAAAACAACCAGCATAGTGATTAAGTAGACAACAGCAGAAGAAATATACATAAATCCTAGAATATTTTCACTAAATTCACATACAGTTTTATGAACATATATACATAGCTTACCATTTAGACTGTAAAAAATACACACTCAGATGAAGCAATCATAGCAAGAAACTAACTCATCCTCCCAAATGTCAGTTAATGCTTGATCAAGTGTAAAGTTGATCCCCATGGGAGGAAGAGTCCTTAGGGACCCAGAAGGAAAGCAAATCATAAGCATATTCAGGTGGCTGACCACGTAGGATGGTGTAGATTAGGGTCAGAACCTCAAGTCTAAACTAAATACTTTCTGTAAAGACATACTCAGCGATTTGCAGTTAGCCTGAGTATGACCCATAATCCAGAAAAAAAGGAGCTGTCCAGGTAAGTGTGGATCATAAGTCTAAAGTGATCCTTACTGCCCTAACTGGTTTGGCTCAGTGGATAGAGCGTCGGCCTGCAGACTGAAAGGTCCCAGGTCAGATTCCGGTCAAGGGCATGTACCTTGGTTGTGGGCACATCCCCAGTAGGAGGTGTGCAGGAGGCAGCTGATTGTCTGTATCTCTCATCTATGTTTCTAACTCTCTATCCCTCTCCCTTTCTCTCTGTAAAAAATCAATAAAATATATTTTAAAAAAATAAAGTGATCCTTACTAAAAAAGGAAAATTACAGCACAGACAGATAAAAAATTACAAAATAACTAAAATCTCAGATTTTTTAAAAACCCAGTGCTTCCATTTAGAGCAATAATTTCAAGACCCATAACAAAAACAATTTATCAAGCAGGAAGACCTGAGAGTAGTGTTTTGATTTTGTGGCATATTATATTTTTAGCTGAAACAAGGTGGCTTAAAGAATATTATATAGATCAATTCTTGCAGCCATTTGCTCTTTAGATATCCTGATTAATACAATATTAATTCTTTACTTAAAAAAAAGTTTTCCAGCCATATTATGAGACCAGCATTATAGTGATGCCAAATGTAGAAATGAGTATTAAAGGAAAACTACACACTGATATACCTCGTGGACATAACAAAAATCCTTAACAGAATAGTAGCAAATCCAATTCAGAAATATACAAAAAGAACAAGCATTCAAACCAAGGTTGGTTTGTTGCAGGAATGTAAGGTTATTTTAACATAAAAAATAAAATCTTATAATCTATCACCTTAACACACTCTAAAAACAGAAAAGACGTATGACTATTTCAACACGTTCTGAAAAAGCTTTTGATAAATTCAGCACCTACTCAAAATTCAATTTATTAGCAAATTATGTATAACAGAGAATGTTCTCAGCTTCAAGGAAAATGGTACATACAAGACACACACAGCTAACATCGTATTTAATAGTGAAAAATAGAGATAACATGCTTTCTATCCAAGAGAGGAACATGGCAATGATATCCAATCTCACCACTTTATTTCCACAATATACTAGAGGTCCTACCCAGTGCAATAAGACACTTTCTTAAAAAGACAAATAGGTGGGAGAAAATGACATAAAACTAAACTTATTTGCAGACGCATAGATGTGCCTTAGACCATTCTAATGAATCAAACATAAGCTATTATGACTAATTACATTTAACATGGTAAAATGACATAAGCTATATATATATACTAACAATGTACACTTGGGAAAATCAACATTTTTAAATCCACATTTACAAAAACACCAACAAAGTACTTAGGTATGGATTTAATGTAATTTGTGCAAGACTTATTCACTGAAAGGTACTAACATCACTGAGAAAAATTTAAAAACATGTAAATAAATTGATATTTATGCCATGTTCATGGATTAGAAATCTCCCTCCACCTAAAATGACTAGTCTCCCCCAAAGTGCTCTACAAATTCCATGTAATTCAAATAAACACCTTCTTAAGGTTTTGTTAGATAACTAGAGGCCTGTTGCACGAAGAGATTCATGCAATAGGCCTTCCTTTCCCCTGGCTGCTGGCACCGGTTTGCCTCCAGCACCCAGGGCCCAGACCTTTGCTCTGGCCGAGTTCTGGCCAGAGCCGGTCCCGGAAACGTCAGGCCTCACTGCTCCGCCGGCCCCAGGCCGTCAGGCTTTGCTCCACCACTTGGAGCCTATGTATGCAAATTAACTGCCATCTTTGTTGGCGGTTAATTTGCATATCGCGCTGATTAACCCATGGGAGGGGTAGCGAAGGTACGGTCAATTACCATGTTTGTCTATTATTAGCTAGGATAAGCTGGTTCTAAAACTTATGTTAAAAAAAGCAAAGCACTTATAAGAGTTAAAACGTTCTTTTAAAAGGAGATTAGAGGCCTAAATATCTGATTTTAACTTGCTACAAAAATCAAAACAGTATGATATTAATGGAAAGATAGCCATCTCTCTCCAGAAGAGAGGGACAAGAATGGTCTACTGAGTTTTTATAAAGATGACATTGGGTTAGACACATTTTTATTACACAAGAATCACAAACTCAGAAAGGAAAAGTTATATTTACAGTCTCAGACACCCCCCCCCCCCTTGAGGAGAGTCTTTCCTACTAACGGACAAGGGACAGGTCCTTCCACAGATGCGTTCCAAATCCCAGATGTCCCTTAGAGAAGGTCCCTGTCTGTGCCTCAGCAGTGTCTCACTCTCACTCTCAGTATCAAAGGGGCAGACTATTCCATCAGGGAGACTTTCCACTAAGACTTCCCACTGAGAACTGTCTGGCTGCCAATGGCTGCAGTTTGAACACTGTAACAGATCCAACCCATCCACATATCGCTCTCTCCTTCAAACATTCACACGTGACCAGGGGACCAGAGACAGAATCCGCACTCCTCCATAGTAACCTGAACTTTGGAACTGAGACTTGGTGCCCATCCAAATGTCCCCTCTGTGTGCTGTCCTTTCTGTCACTCTGTCCCCTGACCTCCACCAGGTTTACTCCTTTCCACCTTCCATGTTGAATCACAAGAGAAGAGATCACGATGCTAATATGCATTTATCTGCGGGTCAAATTCCTATTTTGTAAAACATGGCCATAATCAATACACAAGGGAAGCATACCACCACATTCCACTCAGTAGAGCAAAGATCCAAATATCCATGATATTGTTGAAATACCAATGATAGGCTATTGCCTTGCTTTAAAAAATGTCATATGACATTTCAATCAAAGAAATTTAAATTATGCCTAATTTTAGCACTCTTATTCAACATCAACCACTTCTGCTGATGACAAAAGTGAAATGCAAGGTCTATTATCAACATATTAGGGAGAAAATTTAGAAAATGGCTCTAGAAGACTACAATGCTTATATAATAACACATTAACTGAACAGTCATAAAGTTTTCAAAAGATAAATATACCTAAATAAAAAGGATAGGCTCAATACCCAGTTGGAAAATGTATTTGTGAAGAGCTGTTGGCATTTTTATTACAGGTGGTGCACTGATGTGGGTGAAAAAAGCAGATTGTGTGGCAAGTTATAAGGTCATGGAGTTTATTATAGAAATCAATCAACCAATCAAAAAGTATTGAGCTCTAAGAAGAGAGAAAGAACAAATATAAAAGATGACCTTTTGGTAAATTTATCAATTATTCTAGTTTCAAGTTGATAAACGGACTTATTTTTTATGGACATGGAACTTATTTGCTCAAGTATCATAAATTTTAGTCAGAATTATTCTGATTGGCTTGAAAAATGATCCACAATCAAACTAATTTATTAACTAGATCTGAAAGGGATCACTATGTGCACAAAGAAGAATGAATGAGGGAACAAATGTTCTTAGGAAAAAAGAAAAAGTTTGATATGACTGTAGTAGGGGACATGGGGAGGGTTTTAAGAGATGAGGGATACACATGGCAGATTATAAAAGGGTTACATGCTTTATGAGCTGATTTATTGAGCTATTTTATTAATGTTTCTTACAAGTGGTATTGGAATCATACAGAGATATTCTTTAAAAATGCAGATTGTCTCCTGGCTGGTGTGGCTCAGTGGTTGAGCATCAACTTATGAACCAGGAGGTCACAGTTTGATTCCTGGTCAGGGTACATTCTAAGGTTTGGGGCTCGATCTCCCATGTGAGACGTGCAGGATAAAGACGATCAATGATTCTCTCTCATCATTGATGTTTCTATCTGTCGCCCACTCTCTTTTCCTCTCTGAAATCAATAAAAATATATTTTAAAAAATACAGATTGTCACACTGAGGAATTTAATAATCACTAAAGATTGAAATGCATTCTTTAAGTAGTGGGGGAACCCTAGCGGGGTAACACATGGAAGTGTGACAGAGAAGTGGGGGGATAAACTCTTAAGGAAACAGAAAGAGTTACAAATCCACAGAAATAGCAACTATGTGAAATAAAATAAAGTTCTAAATTACAATCATTATTGAAAACAGAGATAGATTTCACCCCCTTTTTTCAGTCTGTGTTGGATAGAATATAAAAATAAAGCCAGAAAAGCATGTTTGAACAAATTCAAGAATTACCATAACACTTCTAAATAAAGCACATAATTAAATGGAGAATTATATCACTACCTCTTCTCCTTTCAAAAAATCCTCTCAGGACACATATTATCTTTCTTTGATCATGTTGCTTTTATAAAATTTCAACTTGATTTGAGTTAATTTGTACTTTCTTTTTCCCAACCAGAGGATGCAGTTATATCTCTAATATATATCTATATTTTTGGTGTGTGTAATCAGAAATGGAAAAGTCAGTTTTGATGATTTAGTAGCTAATACTATGAGCATACAAAACTGCCGGAGACCAATTCCATCATGATGATCATGTTGCTTTTATAAAATTTCAACTTGATTTGAGTTAATTTGTACTTTCTTTTTCCCAACCAGAGGATGCAGTTATATCTCTAATATATATCTATATTTTTGGTGTGTGTAATCAGAAATGGAAAAGTCAGTTTTGATGATTTAGTAGCTAATACTATGAGCATACAAAACTGCCGGAGACCAATTCCAGCATGACAACAGGGCTGAATCATCTAGGAATGGCTGAAGGCATTTCCCCAAACCTGAATAAGATACATTAAATTGATTCTTGGCTGCCAGGCAGCTCAAAGCATCTTAATCTACATGTTATTGCCTCCTACTGGCCAAACACCTGAACAGCCGTAGGCTAATTCCCCCATTCTGACAATGCTTGTGTATATCCTTTGAAGTGTATATCTCTGCCTCGCCTCAGGACACATTGTGTTAATAAAAAGCATGTGGTCCTGGGACGAGGAGACCTTAAGACCTGAGACCTTAGACCAGAGACCTTAGACCTTAGACTTTAAGACCTTCCTTAGAACTTAGATCTTAGCTCCTTTAGCTAAGCTCCTCTGACCCCCAAATGCCTTTCAAAATTATGTTTCGTCTCTGGGCTCCTAATCTACGCACAGCCTTCTCCAGATCGCTGAACACTTCCAGATGCTGGAACAAGAACCCTGGCACCCAAAAATTGAAATTTGGGAGCATTTTATCTTTTTATAATTGATTTTTTAAAATCCTGAAAAGTCAAGAAATGAGTATTTCAAAATGTAATGGTCAGGCCCTAGCCAGTGGGTCAGTTGGTTGGGGCATCATCCCATACACCAAAAGGTCTAGGGTTCGATCCCCGGTGGTTAGGGCACATACAAAAGGCAACTGATCCTTCCTTATTTATCTCTCTCCCCCCTCCCAACCCCCTCGCTCCTTTCTCTCTTTCTCAAAATCAATAAAAAACATATCCTTGGGTGAAGATTTAAAAAAAAATGTAATGGTCAAGTAGAAGATAAGTCTGCAAATGCGTTAGAAGAGGATAGGAAGGAAACCAGGAGCATGTGGATAGACAGTGCTTCAAAAAGGATCAAGAGGTCTCCATATTTGGTTTCCATTTCAAGTTAGAGGATTGAAAAATATTCATCGAATGTAATGATATGGATGTCACAGTAGGCCTTAAAATTATTTTGGAGAAAGTCTCTAAGGGATAGATTACTGATATGGGTTAAAGAGTGAGAAATGAGTGGGAGGTCAACACTAATATTTAGTGAGTATAGACAACTCTTTCAAAAAGAGCTGCTAAAAATGGTAGGCGAGTGATGGGATGATAGCTGAGGGACAAGATGAAGTGGAGTTTGGGTAGTTGCTTTTATAATAGGTGGAGATTACCTGTAGTTTAATTTTACAAGAGACCATTAAACTTGATTAAATGTCGAAGAAAATAATTTATTTCCCAAGTAGTAGTTGACTATTGAGGTGAAGAGAAGAAATTACAGTGCAAAGCACAGGTAGAGCGATGGGTCCACCAAATTAATTATTTTCTTAGATACTAGTATTTAATAAGTGCCTACTTAATAAGCGTATCTGAGAAATGGAACCACCAGGTATTGGGGAACATTTCTACTGATGCTGGTCTTGACAGGGACCACAGCAAAATAATATGTCACCAGAGCAGAAACTTTATAACAATTTCACCTTCAACTTTTAGAGGGAGCATGCTTATTATCCTAAAGCTATTTACTAAAGTTAACTCATGTTTTCATTTGTATTCAGATGCATTTAAAATATAAAACCCTATGTTACATGGTCTTGGCTAGACTGTTTCTTTCAAAGGGCAGATGATCTCAATGTATAAACAAAAACATAATTGAACTGGGAAATTTTATTATTGCTATTGTTCTCAATTTACTTTGTTGAATTTTAATGTTAGAAGACTATCAAAGCATAGCCACAGGAAAGTGGCCTGCATTACAAATGTATATTTAGAATTCCATAATGTTTATTGTTTTATTTACACCAAATTCTCTAGTGAAATATTGAATTTTTGTCTTCCTAACCACTTTATTTTTTTAATTTATCTTTATTGTTGAAAGTATTACAATTACAGAATTTTCCCCCATTGACGGCCTCCACTCTGCTCCTGCCCCCTCCTCAGGCTTTCATTGCACTATTGTCTGTGTCCATGGGTTATGCATATATGCATATAAATTCTTTGCTTAAACTCTTCCTGCCCTCCCTCCCCCTTCCCTCTGAGATTCCTCAGTCTGTCCTAACTATCCTATATAATAAAAAGGTAATATGCAAATTGACCCTAACAGCAGAACCACTGGAAATGACGGGTCACTATGACACACACTGACCACCAGGGGGCAGATGCTCAATGCAGGAGCTGCCCCCTGGTGGTCAGTGCGCTCCCACAGCGGGAGCTCTGCTCAGCCACAAGCCAGGCTGACGGCTGCCAGTACAGCGGTGGTGGTGGGAGCCTCTCCCGCCTCCTCAGCAGTGCTAAGCATGTCCAACTGCAGCTTAGGCCTGCTTCCCGCTGGCAAGTGGACATCCTCCGAGGGCTGCCGGGCTGCCAGAGGGATATTTGATTGCCATCTTAGGTACAATCCCCCTGGGGAGCAGGCCTAAGTAGGCAGGTGGACATCCCCCGAGGGGTCCCAGACTGAGAGAGGGCACAGGCCAGGCTGAGGGACCCCCCGAGTGCACAAATTTTTGTGCACCGGGCCTCTAGTTTTCTATAAAAATGTACAAGTTAAAAGAATAAGAGATGTTTACTCTGACCTCAGGTTGTGATACAACTTTTTGCTCTCCTACTGAAGGAATAGAATGACACTGTTGCTCAATTCATTAACAAAACAAACAAACAACAATAGCAAAAAGCAACAATAAATTCTTCTTTGTTAAATTTCAAGGGCACTTCAACTTATCTGTCAATAGTCTAAAGTCACAAAGGAACCGTCTATATATTATAAGGTTTGATGAAAGAGTTTTGCTTTAAGCAAATGCAAAGGGGAAAATTTAAATGCCACAAAATGTACGGAACTTAATATGCACTCTGGCTTCATTTGACAAAGGGAAATTTGCCAAACTTTCAGTTGTGCTTATTTACCACATGGCTTCATAGTTTTATCTCTCCTTTTATGTTATATTATGAACTTGGCTTTCTATTTAACAAATACCCCGTCAATAAAGTTATCCATGTTTCTCTCACGAGTTACGATGAACTTCCATCATCTCACTGAAATTTCTGTTATCCTTACTGTGTGGATGAGTTCCTGAGAACAAGCCTAGCTCCTAAGTTTGCAGTGAGGTGCTACGTAAATACTCAGATCCTTGCAGCACCTCATAATCGGGAAGTCTGGAAATGCTAACAGAGACAGGTGTTATTTTCAGATGGAAAACAGCCACTACTGAGCTCATTTATAATAGGCAATTACACTGCTCATTACCTTTCCTGGCAATGCCAGATTGGTTGTTACTCCAAGGGGAATACACAGGTAAAGTCTGTGTTTTCACAATTACCCGACACTTATTCGGTGGCAAAGAGGGATCCAGAATATGAACCTTTGCAGATTCTGATCAGATGTAATTTTCTTGCAGCTAAAAGCATGCATGAAAACTTTAAAATTCTCACCCAACATACAATCAAGACATACTCCTTTTCACCTTCGTTATCAGTTATCAGCAGGGCCTAAAGCAGTGATGGCGAACCTATGACACGCGAACTCATTTTTTTGGTTGATTTTTCTTTGTTAAATGGCATTTAAATATATAAAATAAATATCAAAATTATAAGTCTTTATTTTATTATGGTTGCAAATTATCAAAAAATTTCTATATGTGACACGGCACCAGAGTTCGGGTTTTTCAAAATGCTGACACGCCGAACTCAAAAGGTTCGCCATCACTGGCCTAAAGCAACAAGAGATCCCTTATCTTAAGTAATAACAAGTTTTGAAATCTAAAGGACCAAGCATGTTCCTACTACAAAATACATTTTGTGGTCTTCTTCAAATTAAGCTGTGAATATTACCAGTGGACAGTATGTTGCTTTGATAAAGAGATCTGATAGATCAATGGATAGATATTCAACCTTGGCTAGCTTGTGATGCTGAGCCTTCCTCTAATTGACAATGGAGTAAGTCATTTTCTTTGCAAGGCAGAGTAATGAAGATCCATCACACTGAAGGGGAGCAGAGCGATCTCAGGGAGTGGTGTGGGACTGGACTGTGCTTTCCCTGGGCGACGCATAGATCCATCAACAGTTAATGCCTTGGCTCAATTTAAAAGCTATTGAACTAAAGATGACTGTTCTTCCTAAATTTCATTCCCCCATCTTGATTGTATGTTGGATCTTTATGAGAAAACCTAGTCTATTTTATTTGCAACACTCTGGCAAAATAAGCAAGAGTGAAGGTAAGAAGTGTATATACTGGCCAAAATGTTTATTAAGGTGCCTCCTCCCCCATACAAACACCTACTCTCTCCATTTCTAACTCCTCCCAGTCCCCCATCGCTGCTGAATTAGCCTGTACTTAATAAACCATTGCAGGGACCACAATTTTTCTCCTTTTAGTTTTTGTAACCACAGGTTTCCTCATATTGTCCCCATGCCGACTTGATATGTATGCATTCCTTATACATCCCAGATATCTCTCAGAATTAATGCTTTCTGTCTTTAAGAAATTCTTTTTCTAATTGGTGTTTCTAGTTTCTTGGGATATATCCTTAGGTGTTCATAGCAGCACAATTCATCATAGCTAAGATTTGGAAACAGCCTAAGTGCCCACCAGCAGATGAGTGGATTAAAAAACTGTGGTACATCTACACAATGGAATGTGTATTATGATACAAGCTATGGTAAAAAAGAAGGAGTTCTTACCATTTGCAGCAGCATGGGTGGAACTGGAGAGCATTATGCTAAGCGAAATAAGCCAGTCAGAGAAAGATAAACATCACATGATCTCACTCATTTATGGAATATAATGAACAACATAAACTGATGAACAAAAACAGATCCAGAGACAGAGAAG
>NW_005371230.1:4010365-4017348 GCF_000412655.1 Myotis brandtii | reverse complement strand
CTGGGTATGTGCCCGCAACCAAGGAACATGCCCTTGACCGGAATCGAACCTGGGACCCTTGAGTCCACAGGCTGAAGCTCTATCCACTGAGCCAAACCGGTTAGGGCAATAAAGAAATTTTTTTAAAAAAGAAGTTCTTTTTGTCATGATAGCCATCAGTTTTGACTACTTCATGTCAAAACCAGCGGTTTGCATTCTATAAACTTATAAAGCATCATTCTGCCCATTGTACTGTACTGTTCTTTGTTGAAAGTTTAGTGTGTTCTCTCTTCAGCTTTAATTTGCAACTATTTTATTTGTTTCACAGAAATATGATTTTTTAAAAATTTCCACTAGATGATTTTTCCTCTCTTCCTAACCCAACTATTCTTCAAATGTATCACCCCACAGGCACTTCCCTTCATTTCTCTTCCCTTTTTGCTTAGGTCGCCTGTGGGTACTTGGACTATTTTCTATTATCTCTTCAACAGAAGGGGCCTCGGGCTGTAGCTTGACAAAGGCACCCAAAGGCATTGACATCTCGGGTAGATTCCGGCTGTCATCACCTCCCCAGTCCTCTTGCTCTAAACTGGGAGTGATTGAAGAGTTTGGTCTAATGACAGTTAACATTTACGTAGGGCTCCTTTTGTGTGAGGTCTCCAACATGTGAAAGATGCATGTCCTCCCTCCAAGGAGCTTACATTCTGGACTATTCACAGACAGGCATGTAAAGCAGCTCTTTGTAAAATGTATTTTTTCACACGTGCAGGAGAACATAAGTGGAATGAAATAGGGAAACATTGAAGGAGAATTATGATACAAGCAAAAAAAAAAGAATACTCTTTCTGTTGCCATTTAAACTTTAGAGACAGAGAGCTTCAAACAATAGAAAACAATTTATCTTAAAAATTAAACTGGGTTTAACAAACTGTATTTCAAGTCTTTATTTTCATATTTCTATAATTCTCAGTGTAAGTATTGATTGAGAGATCACTTGTGGCGGCTTATTTCAGGACAAATCTACATTAAAAAAAACCACCCAATTTGTTCTTTGAGGAATTGGCCAGACTTCAATGTTGTTTCAATTGGGATCTTAAAATACTATAAATATTAGGATAATCAGTGGCTTTGCAGTGTGGGAAGCAGAGGAGGGATGCATTTTTACCTCTTCCTTAAACTGTATTCAGACTATAGAAGAAACTGTGGACGAAAAAGGGCCGCATGCCAACCTGACTGAGGGAAGGCCTCTGTGGGGACCTTGCAAACTCAGAGACCTAAAGTGACCACAAAGGATGGTCTGAATTAATTAAAAAGCAGTTTATAATGAGCAGTCTTGTCCTAGGTTGGTATCTTCCCTGACAAAGATCAACATTGATCTCTTTTTAATCTGTCTTTTTTTGAATCTCTGATAGCATACCTGTGGAATGTCAGGGTAACTTGTAACTTCCCTTTTCCCAGATCCCTCAGGGCACAACCAATGCATCAGGGCAAAACCACAAATTTCCTCACTGCTAGTGTTATGGTATTAATTGTTGACTATTAACTATCCTGCACCCACCTATGTAAAAGAAGTATGTGTCTACCATTTTACTTTTTACCCAATCCCAGAGGTTTCCCCACTTTGCTTTCTCCTGCCTCCCTAATCTATCACCAATGGAATTCAAGTAAACCATTTATGTCTCCCCTTTTGACTATAATGTATAAAACAAGGTGAAAAATCGCCATTCTCCAGAGCATTATCTCAATATGTTGAGATTCTGCTTCCCAGCAATTGTCTGTTGAGAGTTTGGCTCAAATAAACTCACAAAATTCTTTACAGTTTGAATGTGTCTTATGTTAACAAAAGGACAGTATGAAGAGCACGGACTAGGGCAGTGGTTCTCAACCTGTGGGTCGAGACCCCTTTGGGGGTCGAACGACCCTTTCACAGGGGTCACCTAAGACCATCGGAAAACACATATATAATTACATATTGTTTTTGTGATTAATCACTATGCTTTAATTATGTTTAATTTGTAACAATGAAAATACATCCTGCATATAAGATATTTACATTACGATTCATAACAGTAGCAACATTACAGAAGTAGCAATGAAAATAATTTTATGGTTGGGGGTCACCACAACATGAGGAACCGTATTAAAGGGCCGCAGCATTAGGGAGGTTGAGAACCGCTGGACTAGGGGGATAGCATGGAAAGGCAGCATTTGTACTTTGGGTCCATGATTTATAACAAAAGAATGATCAGCAGTATACAAGAATCTCGCCCTACATCTGAAAAGAATAGGTTGTCAGAAAATTTTACTGTCTAAAAAGAGAGTTAGAAAAAAGAAGATATGAAGTACAAGGGGGGAAAATCCTAGCTAAAACTATATGAAAGAGAGTATGAAAAACAACATGGTATGATATAGAAAATGTGATTCTCAGGGTGAAAAATAGAAAAACATGAAAACAGTCTCTAGAACGTATGATATCTATATGTCATTAAGCAGCACACCACTGGGTATAGGGGAAGAGGCCCAAGACGGAGGAACAGACAGCACTGGGGGCCAGAGCAGAAAGGAGGCTTCTCGCTTGCCACCAGGTTGACCAGCAATCCCCACATAGGCGTCTGAGCTGACACATTTCTATAAACTCATGGCAGCCTTTTTCTTTTGGGACAAGAGAGGGGGCCTCATTCTTCCCTGGAACCAATTAAAGGGAGTCCCAAGAGAACCACTGAGTTTGATGTTCTCCTGTTACAATAAAGACTGGATCTCATTCTACACCTGATTGAGGAACTGCTGGGTGCACGTGCTTACCTGGTGCCACCTGCTCAGAGAGATCTTAGACAAGTGCTCTGGGGAGCTCAGAGCATGGGACAGCTTCCCTGGAAGACCTTCTCTGGATCTAGGAAAGATGTGAAAAATGTGGGGAGTTTTCCTACAGGCCCCCAAACCTTGGTGGATACGGAACATAACGATGGAAGTCCACTTTGGCAGGTTTCTAAATGCAGAAAGCCCTGTGGTATCATAAGTGTCAGCAAGTCTATTAGGCCCAAGGACTAAGTGAGCCTAACAAGAATTATGGGTAATACCTGTGTGATGTCTATGCTCTGTAACCTGCTAAGGATGCAGAAGAAGACATCAGACTTGCTTCTAACTCCATGGGCTAAAACAACAGGGTTCCCCAGGCCTCTGCTGGGCCAAAGGATGGAATGCCCAACCCAAGAAGGTGTTGAGGGCATACCTTTGGCAGATAAAGAGAGTTACAGCTGGTCCTCTATAGGGATCCTCAAGTGTAAGAAAGAAGGATAAAGCTGAAAGCCCTTCCAAGATGGTGTCGATACAAACTAGGACTCGACCACATAAACACCACCCACCAGCATCTAATACAGTGGTTCTCAACCTTCCTAATGCCACGACTCTTTAATACAGTTCCTCATGTTGTGGTGACCCCAATTTCATTGTTATAAATTGAACATAATTAAAGCATAGTGATTAATTACAAAAACAATATGTAATTATATATGTGTTTTCCGATGGTCTTAGGCGACCCCTGTGAAAGGGTCATTTGACCCCCAAAGGGGTCGTGACCCATAGGTTGAGGACCACTGATCTAATAGAACTCCTTTCAGCCAAAGGATGCCTTCCTACCAGCAATATGGTTGCCTTTTAAGGGGACATCGGTCTCCTGTCTCCTCCCAACAACAGACCTAGGAGAAGGAAGGGGATCCTGCTCCCCTGGCCCCCTGTGCAGCAGTCAGCCCACAGAGGAAGCTGGGCAGGGAATGGGACCAGAGCCAAAATTTGTCAAGTTTGTGATCGAAGTTTTGAAAATTAATAGGATTGACACCTAATAGTAAGTAATAAAAGTTGGGGGAAATTCATGGAACCTAAAGAAGTTATTAAGTAAAACCCAGTGGAAAATCTAGACTCCACACAGTGTAGTAAAAAGCAATGCCTGCACAAAATAAAAGTATTGCATGTGTATATCTCAATGCATTCTTCAACAAACTGGCCACATTATCAATTACTATTCTCCTCAGCTGGAGTATTTCCAACAACTTTTAAATAGAATCAAACATTTTAACTAAAAACAATAAAACAAACAAAATACTTTTTTTCCCTCTTTGGTGCTATATGAGAGTTTTATTGAGTGTTTATCTCTACTTGCCATTTTCAGTAACTTTTTTTTCACAAAGAAAACCAAAATAAATATAAGGCCTTATAAGTCATTTTGGATAAAATAATAAAACCACATTATATAATAAAATAAGGAACAGAGAAAAATGGAATCACTAGGAATATTTTCTAACTAAATTACCCAGTCTCAATTCAAAGATAAAAACCAAAAGGATAGGCAATTATTTTTTAATTATACTATATTCTAAAACTTAAGGAAATATACCCAAAGCAATACACTAAGGAAATATTACTGCCTTTGATTTTGTAATGGATGCTCAATGGAACTTAAATTTTACATTTCTATCATAATTACCTTGAAACAATTTAGTCTCCAAATGGTTACTAAATCAAATGCTATTTAATAATAATGAGTGAATGATAACATAATTAAAATGGAAAGAATACAAATTGTTGAAACACAATTATGGCACATAAATAAAACAAAAGACTTTAATAAATAAAGAGTGCAAGTCAATAAACAAACAAACAAAAAAACACAGAACAAAGCTGCTACAGATGAGTATATCTAGCAAGGTAATATGAAGACAGGGAACTTTAGAACTGAAGGATAATGGTAACCACTTGAATCCAAAATTGTTAACACATATCCTCCCAGAAGACCATAAATTCAACAGGGAGTACAAATAAAACCACACATGACTCTCATCTTCAGAATTATTAGGAGACAGAAAACATCACAAAATCCAAATGATCTCTAAGTAGTGAAACAAATTTTAACCCCGAGAGAGCACTTACTGCCCCCTTGAGCCAGTAGGTGTGAAAAGTAGGCAAGGGATGCTTAAGAGAGTCCAGGTGGACAGTATTAGAAGAGCATATATGTGTTTGCTGCATTATTCTTTCAAATAATCCTGTTTGAAAATTTTTAACAAGATGATAGGTTTAAAAGAGAGAGAGAGGGGGGTGGGCATGTAAGGAGAAGAGGCAGATGAATGGGTAGGCAGAGCATAGACAAAGTAACTCTCCAAAGTTCAATGCTCAGCATGAACCCTGTCAGGACAGGCCTGGGCCCTGGGATGAATAGTTCACTATAGGGACCACTGGGAAGGGGTTGATGAAACTGGGGACAGAAAGGGCAGCCTAATAACCCAGAACTTCTGAGGCAGAGCAGATAAGGAGGGAAGGTGCTTCTTGAAGACATGGCAGTGAAGCCCCACTGGCGTGCCTCCATGGTTGAGCCTCGACCTATGAACCAGGAGGTCACGGTCCAATTCCCAGTCAGGGCACATGCCAGTTGCAGACTAGATTCCCCGGTGTGGGGCGTGCAGGAGGTAGCCAATCAATGATTTTCTCTCATCATTGATGTTTCTCTTCCTATCTCTCCTTTCTTCTCTAAAATCAATAAAAAAATATTAAAAATTAAAGACATGGCAGTGAAAAAAAAGAGGTAAGTTAGCAGAAAAATCAAAGAGAAAGAACCTCCACACTCCTCTCCCTCTTCCCACCACCACAAACTTCATGCAAGAAGAAAACTGAACATCAGTACATCGAAGAAATGGGCCCTCTCTCTATCACATGTATAGAACTAGAAGGAAGAACTTGAAAAACTTACTACACACAGCACTGCTATAAGGAACAACAACAAAACAAACACCAGGAAATACAAATCACAGTATTTTAACTGATAAAAAAATAACCTCCTATAGCCTCCTGCATAAATAACATTAAAATAGGAGTAAAAGAAAGTTGTAACATCACATTCCAAATTGAGTTAAATATTCTCAAATAGTCATATGGAGATCAACATACATACGAATAACATTAGACATGTAAACACCAAGAATAGAAATGGACCAAAAAAATGTGCAGGAAAAAAAAATGCAATGAAAATTGATCAAAGTCAGGAAAGAAATTAAAGATATAGACAAGAACATATCAGACAAGGAACAAATTAAAATTGATCAAGGGTGATCAAATATGGGCTATATCTTAGCAAAATTATCAAATTTAATGGCAATGATAATAACCTCAAGGACTACAGGCAACAATTCAAAATTTCATAAGAATAAAATAAACACCCTGCCCACTGCTGCCTCTGTTTCCGTTCCTCCTGGGCCGCCAGTGTCCTGACTCGGTGGGAAACTGGTCCTTCTTTGGGGACCACAGCTGAGGATGCTTGCCATGGCCAAGGATAAAACAGGAAGGGTGTTTGGCTGGTGTTGCTCAGTGGTTCAGTGGTGACCTATGAACCAGGAGGTCAGAGTTCAATTCCCAGTCAGGACACATGCCCAGGTGGTGGGCTTGATCCCCAGTGGTGGGCGAGCAGGAGGCAGCCAACCAATGATTCTCTCTCATCATTGATGTTTCTATCTCTCCCTCCCTCTTCCTTTTTCTCTGAAATCAATAAAAATAGATTAAAACAACAACAACAAAGAAGGGTTTAAAACAGAGGAAACGATCCCATTCATTTGCAGGTGGCAGGGCAGCCAGGTTCTGTGGTCCAGTTTCAGACCAAGAGGCACACACCCTTTAGAAAACTCCGGAAAGTCCATTGTGAATGACAGTTTGCTAATGGAACAGATCAGATTTGGATTTGATGGGCAGCAAATCAATGAGACAGACATATCAACACAGTAGGGAGTGGAGGAAAAATTGATATGTTATAGTAGCAGACAGTATTGAATAATGAAAAAAAAAGAACCTGACGTTTTATTATTCTGTTCAGCAAATAAGATGCATCCTCAATGAATAAATAATTTGATAACACAGCATCACTACTACTTAAGTCCAGGCTCTACCCCACCCCAATTTGTTTACTCTACACAAAGTAACTGATATAGGGGCCTGAGCATATTGCATTTTTTTATTTCTATTTTTTA
>NW_005371230.1:3998305-4010321 GCF_000412655.1 Myotis brandtii | reverse complement strand
AACTGTTGAAAGTATTATAGATTTCCCCTCTGTGTTTTTTCCCCATTGGCCCCCTCCCTCTGTCCTGCACTAGCCCCTCCCAGGCCTTCACTCTATTGTCTTTGTCCATGGGCTATGCATATATGCATATAAGTTCCCTAGTTAATCTCTCCCCAGCCCCCAGCCCCTGCATTCCCTCTGAAATTTGTCAGTCTGTTCCATGCTTCTATATTTCTGGATCTATTTTGTTCATCAGTTTATTGAATAGATATGTGGGGGGGGGGAAAGAAAGAAACTAAACTACTAACTTACACTATATACAAGAATAAACTCAAAATAGATTTAAAAAAAAAACTTAAATGTAAATCGTGAAACCATAAAAATCTTATGAGGAGCCATAGGTAGTAAAATCGTAGGCATCTCTGTAGCAATACGTTTACTGACACATCTCCCAGGGCCAAGGAAACTAAGGAGAAAAATAAACAAATGGGACCACATAGAAAAGCAATGGTCTATTTTGATGCACATCACATAGCAATGGGTGAGAAAAAAACTAAAACAACTTTACTTCCACCCTGCACATGTCTTCCCCAGCCTACAGCCTCCAAGCCACCTCCTGCTCATCCTACCTGGAAACCATGATGCCATCAATGTAAGGGATCAACATGAAATTCTATGTGATGTGCAGATGGCCTGGACTCTTCAGATCTTATAAAAATAGAGGAGAGCAGTATTGATATAGGCCTGGAGAAAAACTCTGAGCAGATAGTAGGCAAGCTGGTTATTTGTGATAAATCTCTTAATATTTATCTCCCAGTGTCTGCTTCTCTGGTTGAACACTGACTTGTACAAGAAGAGAAAACCAAATAAACCAATAATGATAACAAGGAGACACACAATGATGATATGGAGGAGCAAGCAATCAAGAGGAAATACGTTACAAAGTACATTAGTTCTTGAAGGGTTAATAATTAATGATGGTACAATCAGAAAACAAGGTAAGGAGAATCGAAAGCAATGGTGGGGGGGGGGGGGGGGAGAAAGCACAGGAAAAAGGCATGGAGGCATGGAATCCGGTTACATTTTAGGGAAAAACTAGTTGACTTTTATATGACTGTATGGAAGGGATAAGGTGACAGAAGATAAATTCAGGAACAGAGGAACATCCATCATGAAAGTCATTGAATGTCAGGTGAAGGTGTTCAGGTTAGGTTTGAATTATAATAAAAAAAGAAAAAATGCTGGGAGAAATTCAATCAAAATTTGTATTTTATATAAAAGCCAAATTTTCTGCTCTGTGGGTGATGAGCTAGAATGAAGCAAATATGAAGAGATGAGGTAAATAAGAGACAAATTCAATGCTAATATGAGTGATGTTAAGATTTTGAAACAGGGCAGTGCTAGGGTGGGTGGAAAAAAGGAAATTAATTACAGATATACTTAACAGGAATTAATTACCAATTGCACATAAGGAATAAGGGAGTTTTCTGAATCTAGGAACAGAGTATATTTATAATGATATGCAAAGGACCAGCACCAATAATAAAGATACTTGGGTCAATAAGGGGAACTGGCCATTTGGGTAGAGATGGAACGTAGCATAAATGCAATATTATATGTCTGACCTGAGATGCATGTGAAATGCCAAATACACTGAAAAATATACTATTGTGTACATTGAAAGACTGTGTGTTAGCATTTTATCCAGCTGTAACTAATAGAAAATCATCCCTTAAACAAGTAGAAATCTATTGTCATCAGATTATGCACAATTCTAGGTGGATATGGCTTTTACTCTTACTATTGAAGACCCAGACTTTTCAAATTTCCTGATGAACTTGCAGTAAAAGTAGAGTATTTTTCCTCATAATCTTAAAATCATTGTTGTCAATTCAGGGATTATATTTGTTTCAGAAAAGAAGGGAGTAGATGACTGACAAAAAGTGAAGCATCTGTGTGTGTGTGTGTGTGTGTGTGTGTGTGTGTGTGTGTGTGTGTGTAAAAGTGTAAAATAATTCCTTCCCCAAGGATCTCTACCTATACCTCAGATTTGGGGCAAACATCGTTGATCACTTTCTCAGTAGCCCTTCTCTCTACATTCTGGTACTTTTCCATTTCCGGTATCTTTCCTGGCCACACCTGCAGTGAGTGTTGGAGAACATGCCCTCCTTTGGGGCTTTGTTGCTCTCAGAACCCAGTTCCTGCTTGGGCGGCAGGAGGCTAGGTAGCAGGATTGTTTTCAGCCTTCAAAAGTCAGACGTTTTTTGAGCTCAGGACGATGTTTCTTTGTCACTATAATTTCTTCAGGAACAGAGCAGGCGCCTGATTTATCCCATTCTAGACAGGTCTATGTGCTAGCAATCACCCACCAGTTTCTCTCCTACACATTTCTCAAGCCTGCTTTGTTCCGCTTCCGCATTCTCTCAGTCCTCTCTCACGTTAATGGTGACTGCTCTGAGACTCTATGAAAGAATAGGGAGAAAGACCTTATTCTGAACCTGACCTTTTGCCTGAGTTGCTTTATTTCACTGAAATGTTGTTTTTCTGGGCCCCCGTCACTAAAATCCCATTTAAACCATAACACCTATTTTTTTTAGAATTTATTACCTGCCACCTTCTCTAATTCTGAAGTCTCTGAATTTCTGGATCCATGTACTTTTCTTTACATTTTTACTTTCAAACTGGCCAATTCTTTTCTAAACTTATGCCTTTCTGTACAAATAGAGCCAATAACACCAAGTAGTAAACACACGTTTAAGGTCTATATTCCTACCTTCTAGCTCAGAGATGCTGGCCAGCAAGCACATGTTCCAAAACTGACAGTTTTATCAACCATTTTACTGTTGACCATTAGCATCTTTTCAGTCTTAGGGTCAGTGTTCTCCTTGCTGGCCACCTGACAGCTAAGCCACTGTCATATAAGTTAGTTTTCTTACTTTACTGTATTAAAGGGGCCTACTTCTATATTAGGGTAAATGCTAGCTGCTATAATAAGCAGCACCCAAATCTTTTTTAAAATATATTTTTATTGATTTCATAGAGGAACAGAGAGGGAGAGAGACAGAAACATTAATGATGAGAGAGAATCATTGATTGGCTGCTTCCTACACACCCGCTACTGAGGATCCAGCCTACAATCTGATCTTGTGCCCTGATGGGAATCAAACCGTGGCCTCCTGGTTCACAGGTCAACACTCACCCACTAACCATGTCAGCTGGGTATCCCAAATCTTAGTGTCTCAGTATAGTAAAGATTTCTTTCTTATTCAGCAATAAATATGCCTGTTCAAATAGAAATCTTGGCCACAGCAGGGGTGGGTTCCTATGTTATAACTAAAAATTCTAGGAGGTTCCCATCGGGAAGCTCACAAGGCAGACACTCACAGAGACACCAGGAATGCATGCTCACAGAGGAAAGACCACTTCAGGAAACAACAAGGAGCAGCCATCTGCAAGCCAAGCAGACAGGCCTCAGAGGAAACCAAACCTACTGACATCTTTATCATGACCTTTGACCTTTCAAACTGTGAAAAAATTAACTTCTGTTGTTTAAGCCACCCAGTCTGTAGCATTTTGTTATGGCAGCTCTAGCAAACTAATATGCTAATGTACAGTCAGTTCTTGTTATTTACAGAAATCTATTTATATAAAAGCCTAAGTGACCATTATGATCAGATGACCAGATTGTAGCTATGCTGTGCACTGACCACCAGGGGGCAGATGCTCAATGCAGAAGCTCAATGCAGAAGCTGCCCCCTGGAAGTCAGTGCGCTCCCACAGCAAATCTCCCAGAGCTGACCAACCTCCTGCAGTCCCTCTCCCTGGCTGGCCGGCCCACCCCAATCTGCCCCCATTGGGACTGGGCAAGAGGACCCCAATTGGCCCTGATCAGTGCCCAGGCTGAGGGACCCCACTTGTGCACTAATTTGTGCACCAGGCCTCTAGTTATTTATAAAATTTCTGCAAACACTGAATTAGCGAACACTTAACCATTGGTCTTAGGAGAAATACAGGGTTAGGTTTCTGTAAGCCCTTTCAGTACATTTTCATTGACTGATCAACATAGAACATAGTTTTATGTATGTTTTTGTTTAAAGACTGTTAATTTAATATTATTTTTAATTCATTAACATTAACTCATGGCCAACAAGCACCATAACTCATGCCTGAACAAAGTGTCTATAATAGCACATAAGGGCACATCACAGCCTGAAATTGGGAATGCTACATGGCACTGAAACACTATGCTTGCGGGCAAGCTTAGTGAAATTACACACAAAAAAAATACATACACAAAAATAACATAAATATGATCCCTGCCAGTGTGGCTCAGTGGTTGAGCATTAACCTATGAACCAGAAGGTCATGGTCCAATTCCTGGTCAGGGCACAAGCCTAGATTGTGGGCTTGATCCCCAGTTTGGGGCATGCAAGAGGCAGTCAATCAATGATTCTCTCTCATCATTAATATTTCTCTCTCTCTCTCCTCCATTCCTCTCTGAAATCAATAAAAATATATTAAAAAACATAATATAAAAAATGTAGCACTAAGTAGACCATGAGGAGGACACTTGTTTACAGGATGAAAGCTGAAGCAAGCATGCAGAGCTTTCAGCTGGAACATGCACCACGGGTGACCCATTCTATGGCGCTCCGCAAACCCAAAGGACTGTGAAAGTGACACAATCTTACTTTTGGGAATACAAGTAAATTTTAGAGCGTACGTAAGATCACAAATACAAATAATGAGGATTGATAATATCAAGAATTGTTTTTCTCTTTAAATTGCAACCTTGCCATCTATCACCTGTCATCTACATCACATAACTTTTACTTAAGAACCCACCTCCCTCACTGTGTCCATACTAGCAGCGCACTATTAAGGAGACAACCAACACTGGTTTACATATTACTTATGGGTAGATCAATGGCAGGTATGCAATCAGGGCCCCCTAATCAATTTATTATTGGTTTACATGCATTGCTTGTTGCCCTGCCTATAGTAGAAAACTGACTGAAGGTTTGACTCATCTTTGCCTTGTTGGATTCTTAGTTTCATCTGAGAAGCCAAGAAGAAGCACCTGCTCATTAGAACTTTAAAACTCCCTGGGGCATGTATTATTGTTTTATGGTTCCTCTGGGTTTCACAACACATCCCAGTCATGAAAAGAACAAATTATGCAATAATCAATAGATTAAAACATAGACAACAGGTATTACTATTAAGACAGAGGAAAAAGAAATTTACATAACTTACATTTTCTCATTATTATTTCAGTTTTATTATTATTATTATTATTACTAGTGTAACTGTATAGTGATACTCTTCTGTTGATTATTTACTTCTGTGGTTCTTAAACATTTAAGAAGACTACTTAATTATTTCATCTATATGAAATGATTTCATTTCTTAGTAAAGTAGTATATTAACTTTTTTAAAAAGACAGTTGTCTTTTATTCTTTGAAAGGTTCTAAAGCTATAATCATAAGTGTGGTTTAATCTCTCCTACAGGTAACTTAAAATATTTTAATCATGATCAACTCTCTTTTGACCCACTGGTAGGTCTTTATTGGGCTTCTATTTTCTTAAAGTCTTTGAAATGAAAAACCTATTCAAAAGTAATTTGTTTTCTAGAAGTTAAATGTGAAATTCAAAGATTAAAATCTCTAATTAGATGATGGACAGCAACTAAAAGTCCTTTGAGTCTAGTGAACCCCCTTTTAAATACCAAATAATTCTACTTTTACATAAAGATATTGTTCATCATGTGTAAAGAGGGATTCTGAGTTATAATTTTATTAAAAGTATAAGAAAATATAATAAATGAATATAATATGAATTTATATTACAATAACTGTATAATGTATCATAATATAACATGGATATAATATAAATGTAAAATACTTCATAATAAATTCTAAAAGTTTATGTAATTCAGAAATAATAATACATCACTATAATAAAATCAATTTAAATATTAATATCTAAAATAATGTTATCAATGGAAATGAAAGTGGTGATTAAAATTATTATTCTATTAAATTGTGTAAGCTGTTGGTTTCTAAGTTTATGTGGATACCCTCTTTACATTTAAAACTTTGAATCTGACAGCTTTACTTTTCCTGGTGAAGGTGGACAAATTACATAGATTTCTTTTATGTTTACAAAGAGGCGACCTTAATAATAAAGATGGAAGTGCTGCTTGTCACTGTGTCAACTCTTCCCTCCGTAGGGTTTCTGACCCTTTGTTGACTCACTACCTGGGCTTTTGCCTCTCCTATTCTCTGTAGCCTCAGATAATCCTTAGAATTTCTTTGGCATGCTCATTAACCAAGGCTTCCCACACACATCACGTAGGATATGATCCAAATGAAATAGAGCAATTATCAGAGAGACAAAAGAAAGACTTGACATAAACCCACACAGTGACTGTGGCCACATTAGAAAAGACATGTTATTCCAGATGGTTATTGGCCAACCAAAGATAGAACAAGAGTGCCTACTCTCTCTTCCCTGTCTCATGGCATCACCATTCCTCCTGGCTCTATTCTCAGTAATAAATTCCCATTGTAACTCAAACATATTTCTCTGTTTCTGAAAGCCTGCTCTCTTACCTTTTCTAATGGAAGCCCATAAAAATAGGGAGATCTGCTAACTAAATTTTAATCAAATTCCCGCTGCTAAGTGTTACCAACCTTTATTTCATTCAACTGCATCAGTGACTATTCTAAATATTTTCAACAGATCTAAATACAACCAACCCACTTTAAAAATTGAGAAATTCATTGTCCATGGTAAACACAGCTTTAACATTCCAGAAACAGAAAATGCCCTAAGAAACGTAAGATTCCTTTACCTATTTCTACATGAATACCTTGACAGTAATACATTTTGTTTCCTTTTTACATTATGGGAAGAGATAAACCACAAAAATGTTACGCCAATATCTAAAATTAGACACATAAAAATGTGTATTTGTTTTGCCTTTATCTGAAGTGAAATCTATGTAGTGGATTTAAAGGTTTATATTTTACATATGGTCTTGATTTTTTCCAAAGGTTAATGTAGAGTGCAATTAAATATGGAAAAAGTTTCAGCTTGGTTAATTAAAAAGAAAATGCAATACTTTAAAAACATGTACCTTTTACCTCTACCACATAAAAAAGAATTAAAAATCATTATACCCTTGACAAGCATAATTATAGCAAAACAAATAAGCTTATATTTGGTCAGTAGACCTGTAAATGGACATAAAAAGATTTTGCAAAATATTTTCATAATACATTTCAATACCTACAAATTGCTAATATTAATATCCTTTGAACAAGGAATTTAAGGAAAAGGTCACATACATAGTCTACAACAAAATATTGGGAAAAGGTAGAAAGTCCAAAAGCAGAAGAAATAATTGTTAGATCATGGTAAATTTATAGAATGAATCATAGGTATTCATTAATATGACATATCTAAATATATGTGGACATTGACAGGGATTTTTTACTTCCTCCGGATTTTGGAGCTAGAAGCTGGAACAAAGCAATAAAAGTATCTCCATGTTTTAAGTGAGCCTCAGAACAATAGAGCCAAACACCCCTCCAGGTTCTCATTTTCTAGCACATATAGGCCATACATCTCGCCTTGATGTTTCTGGTAGCCAAATGGTGTTGATTTAATAGACTAAAACTCAAAAGCCGTATTAGGTTTCCCACACTGAGTCTTAGGTCCATGAATTACTTGACCCATGCAGCCCCATAATAAAAGTTGGTGTAATGAGTGTATAGTAAAGTACATATTATGGACCAATATAATAATGCTAAATGGTAAAATTTATAAGCACCTCGACCACTCTTATCAGCAGCTGGTATTTTTCTAGTCAAGCTGATACATCGCATTGCATTAATGACAGCTAGGTTTGTTTTGGAGGAAGCATAGAGAAAAGAAAAGCTGGTGTTCCTTTTTTGGTTTATATGTCTTCCAACGTGAACTTTGTAAATAAAAAAAAGGAGCCTTATGTAGATTATAATAAAATATTGCATAACTACAGAGTCATAAAAAAGAGTAGATGTCAAATGACCATTTGTGCCACAAACACAGAATCCAGAGAGAGGAGCAGGGTGGAAAAAATACTTGAACTTGTAGAAGGTGGAGAATAGAGAGTTCGATGTTTGTTTGTTATTTATTTGTGTGTTTGTTGGTGCGTGTTTGACACCTACAGGTTAGTAGTTGTAAGGTAGGAAACCTCCAAGATTTCTCCTTGAGTAGAACTGGAAAGTGATAAAACTCTCCCTCTTTACTGTGAATAAAGGTATTTTAGAGTTAGAAATTTCATAGCCTTCCATTCTCCAATGATGACTCATCACAGCAAAGCACAGTTACTTGGTGATGGGGGAGGAAGCTGCATTAGTGTGGTTAAGACTATGCCCTACAATGAATTAGCTTAACTCAAGCACAGTAGATCCTCAGAGCACAGGGAGGAATGAATCTACCAGGAATGGTTTAGCTCATGTCTCTCCCTAGAAATCTCAACACACACACACACAGGAAAAAACCGTACTCATGATTTAACTTAAATAACAGTGCTAACTGGTCTTCAGTATTAATACATAAATCCGGAAATTATTATGGGACAAAGAGAAAAAAAGTGAGGCCAACTCCAGGGTGGACTTCTACAACTATTTACTGCTGCCACCTAGGGGCTGGCCAAGTAATAGACCGAAATGGGGAGGAGGACCAAGTTCACCTTCCCAACTGTGCAGCACAAGGCCCCTCTGGGACTAGAGCTGTGGGAGAGACTTGTCAGGGAAATGGGTTTCAGAATGCCAGGATGTCCCCTGGAAACAGGAAAGGATGGTGGGCAACGGGCAGTTAAGCAGGTTATTCAGGGTCCACTCTCATCAAAGACAGGTAAATATGTAGACCGCTTATGATTATTATTAAATGATTATTTAATTCACTTCACCCTTAATTTTTCCATTTGAGATGTCTGTTGACTACTTTCTTCAAATACCTACCCTTATCACTGTTTTGTAAAAAAGATTTAACAAGAGAATTTAAGTGATAAAAACAAACTTCATTTCTCCTATTCCAAATAGCCTCCTCCCATTTTATTTTTCTTCTGATCTCAAACGGTTCACGGTTGCTGATGTAGATGGCTTTTCATCTTTCTGTGTTCTCAGAGCTCTATCACCTGACCTCCTTTATGAGTTGGTTCCACTTCTTTGTTATTCTAAATTATTGATATATTTTTTATTTTCTTCATATTAGTATTACAATGATAATTTATATTTATGGGTTGCTCGTATTGTACTGCCTGCTCTCTCCTATATAAACTCTCTATGGAGACCAAAAGAGTTTTATTCACTGACATATACTCACAATGTAGCACATAAGAATTTAATAAATATTCTAAGTAACAAATTATAATCAGGTGAGAACCCTGTATTCAGGAGTGCCCTCAGTAAAAAAGTTAGGATCTACATCCAATATAATAAATAGCTAATATGCTAATTAGACCAAACAGCAGAAGGACCATCCTGACCACCTTCCGGACGAAGGCTGGGCTGTGAGGGCCGGCCAAGGCTGCAAGGGCCAAGCCCCTTGCACAGATTTCGTGCATTGGGCCTCTAGTTATGTCATAATTAAAGGGGTCATTCTGGGCAATAGATCACAGTTGAAATACTTTAAGTCTAAATACTTTTCAAATAGGTTTCAGCAAATTCTGCAGCCATGTGAAAAAAGAGCATACCCATAGCATATCCAAGTCAAGCAAGGTAAATTTCTGGTGAATTTTTCAACATAAGCTGAGCGTGTGGGAAGGTACACATTTAGTTAACTAACTCTGACAGGTTGCTGTATAGGTTTTCAGCTATGAACCTGTTCAATATTTTGAAAAATGGCATTTGCCTAGAACAGTTCACCTGAGGCCTTTCTTTCTGGCAAGATTTAGATGATATTATCTGCTATTCCTTAAATCCATTTGAAATCAGCAGGATGTTCCTTTTCGGAGCATGGGCTGTGGATTAAGACAAACTTGGGTTCTTATTCCATTTCTGTACTAATAAACAGCCATGTAAATTTGCTCAGCATTTCTGTTTCAGATGAGAAAAAACATTTACCCATTCTGATCATTAGGTTGCATTACTTTGAGGGTTTTCATCCTCACTTCCAATTCAGGGCCTTAAACTAGCATCACCTGCACATGGAACAGGCCTATTGCTTCTGTGTGGTAAGGTCCAGGCAGAGGACTACAGCTGACCAGGCGTTCAGCTTCCTGGAATCTGACGGAACTATTTCTAGTTCCATCTACACATGGAACTCTTTCTCTGGGATTCTAAATATTACTGAAAGTTTAATTTATCAGAACACAGTGCGGGTCTACTTTCTACGTGCCAGGCAAGGTGACAAGCTTTTTTCTTATGCTCCACTGCTGAAATTCCTCTGCTCTGTGAACACAAATGAGACACACACGTGGCTTAGCCACCTGAGGCACGCTGAAGAGACTATTGCATAATGTGTCCAGCAAAGTTTTATCGCGGTTGACTGGAATATGCAAGTTTAGGGCAAACTATTTATTTCTAGAGAGAACATATCGAGAGAGTACTGACCCCAGGGGTCCTACTCCGCCCTTCCCTTCTGTGCTGCTTGGTCTCTTCCCAAGTAAATGTTGAATAAACATGTAAATCATTATATTTAATAGGGGAACCATTTGTTATAATATACTTTCATTACCTGGCCTACTTTTAAATACAAGCCTGTGACGAACTCATACAACTCTGTTGGAAAATTATTAAAAGCAAACTTTTAAAAGTAGTTCAACAGATTATATCCCTTTTTAACTGGAACTTATTGGAGAATTTATAAAATAACCATTTATCCAACCCTGACTTTTAGAGTAATAACGAAATGCAGGACATTCATAAACACCAATGGTGGGTTTGGGAAACTGAGTTTATTCAGTTTGCAACTGATTTCTATTCATTGAAGGATTCAACAAACATCAGAAACGCCCTCATTTTAGGGTTGATTATCTGCCTAATTTGGGGAGCAAAACAATTAGAGTAGAGGCCTACATGATATTCATGCAAAATACTGGCCTTGCCAATCTCTAATTAGCTACGTAGCAAAAAGAAAACCTGTAACATTAGAAGGGACATATATTTAGAATACAGAGATTATGATGTGGGAAAAGCAAAGCATTATAAATTATAAAACCATCTTATCCTAAAATAATTTACTTATATGCATTCCTCTAAGTAAGACTAAAATGTGTTTTATCTATGGAATAGTCTCAAAATGTTTGCAGGATATATTTGTCTCATCAACATTTTTAAAAAAGTAATTAAACAAATACTTTGTGGTGGTTGTTTTTTCCCCAAAAAGTAAAGCATTTATCTGTGATTAATGGCATTCCTTTCATCTGAATAGTGCTGGGTTTAAAACTATTTATGTCTATTTTAATGCAATAGTGGGAAAGTCGACTGATATAACTTCATATAATGCCATATAGATGAAAAAAATAGGTTTTTCTGAATTTAAAATGTATAATACCCCACACACAAATAAGGCAATAGGCTTTTTGTTGCTGAAAACACAAAGCTCCGAAGTAAATTAAATAATAATCCAGTGAGAATAGCGGCGCCAACATAGTGGACTTCCCCTATGTTAGCCCGTCACCTGCGCCCTGGGGCTGAGACGGCCCCCCAGCTTGTCCTGGTCCCCCCTCAGCTGGGCTGGGCGACACCTTCTCCCAGGACCCCCTGGGCTGCCCCCCACCTGGCTGTGTTACCCACGTCTCCTCCGCTTACCTGCAGTTGCGATCGCCTGTGGTTGACCGCAGTCCAAAACGGTAGGTAAGAAAAATGCCTCTGGAAATAAGCAAGTCCCAGGCTGCAAATTGTGCACCTTTTGGAGCTGGTGATGGAATCGCGTGATGGAATCACGTGCATTCACCTCGCGGCCCCTCCGCGCGGCTGCGCCTGCACTCAGCACCCAGGTGCAGGCTCTCCCCCCAGCCCCTGATGCGCCTGCACTCAGCACC
>NW_005371230.1:3981926-3998232 GCF_000412655.1 Myotis brandtii | reverse complement strand
CCTGCGAGGCAGCCGTGCTCCCTCACTCCCGCCCCAAGCGCTGGGCCATCTGCGGGCCCCTCGGATGGATGGCCCCAGGGGGGAGGCCGCAGAGGGCCGCCTGCAGGTGCCAGGCGAGCGTTCTGCACTCGATGAGGCGCCCTGTCATCTCACGGGACGGAGGGTGAGTACAGTCCACCAGGACGTGTGGAGAGAGACGCCATTCACAGGACTTTGATTGCATACTGCGTTCTCATGGTTCTACTTTCTTATTAGTCGCTGTTGCTAACCTCTTTCTGTGTCTAGTTTATAAATTAAACTTCATTATAGGGACGCATGTATGGGAAAACGGTATGTGTAGGAAACAGTATGTATGCCTGGCGGCGTGGCTCAGTGGTTGAGCCTCGACCTATGACCAGGAGGTCACCACCATTCGATTCCCGGTCAGGGCACAGGCCCAGGTTTCGAGCTCCGTCCTCAGTGTGGGGCGTGCAGGAGGCAGCTGATCCATGATTCTCTCTCATCATTGACATTTCTATCTCTCTCACCCTCTCCCTTCCTCCCTGAAATCAATACAAATACAAATATATTTTTAAAACAACAACAACAAAAAACCAAGTATATATATATATATATATGGTTCTCTACTATCTACACCTTCAGGTATCCACTGGGTGTCTGCATACGTATTCCCATGGATAAGAGAGGACTACTATACTCTTAAATGGGGGGTGTTATTATTCCTTTAACGATTACCCATAACGGGGGGCAGAATGGGGTCAAAGTCCCTCCCAGGTCCCCCTGACCCCTGTGGACTGCCCTCTGACATGGCCCAGCTGTAATGGATGCCTTAATCTCATAATCACTTTCTGATACCTTCATACTCTTGTCACCAGCATAGAAGGGGGGAAAATGCAATGTTCAGAAGTAAATTAATTACTAATACAATGATAATAATGATCATAATGATATCAATATTTGTGGACGTCTTCTATGTTAGTCATTGTGGTACGAGTTTTTTACAAACTCTACCTGTAAGTAAATTTGCACAAAAATAGAGGAAGGTGGAAACTATCATTATTTCTCTGTGATAAATAAGGAAGCTGAATGTTAAATAGTTCAAATAACTTAACCACAGAAATACAGCTAGTAGATGGTTGAGATGAATTATAAACCATTTGCCCAGAGCCCAACTCTATAAGAGTTTGCTATGCCATTTGACAATTTATTGTGTATTGACCATTCATTAAGATGTGTTAGCAGTAAGAAATTCTTATAGAATATTTTCTTCTCTATAGTTATAATGTATAGTAAATAAATTTGTATGTAGTAATGCATAGTATCAAAGAAATTCTCTATGATATATATACAGTATGTCAAAAGTAGCTTACAATGGTGAATATACAAAACACTCAGTTTATTCTTATGTTATTTTTTATTATCATATTATTTTCCATATTAACAACTGTAAATATTTTTGCCCCATCCTGTATATATATTAGCATTTTACTTATATTTATATATGTAATCGTTATTGTTTAGTAATCCCTGCATTTATTATATAGTATATATATTTAGCACATCCGAATTTCCAGCCCATTCTCTAGGTCTTGTTCTCCTGGTTTGTAATATAAAGAGCAAGAAGATATTCTAGCAAATCAGAAAGTACTTTTTAAACATCTGTCTGACTAAACGTGTGAAACATTTAGCAAATACACTGAAGCATTATTAATCTGTTGTTGGTTGTTGTTACAAGGCTGACTTAGAACATACGTTTTGAGGGGAAACAAAGTTTTGCTACACAAACTCTCAGGCCATTTGTTTAGTTTTGCTAGTTCTTGTTTGTTTTAATTTACAAGTAAGCGTCTAAGCAAACTAGAGCAGGCTTATAAGATATGCATTATACATTAAAATCATCCACTTGAATCTCCAAATATTTAGATCAAGACAACATTTGTTCTGGACACATGTAGATGGAACAAAATTGTCTTCCTGGTCTCATCTTAGGCGCTGCTTTGCAAGTGAGGAGTGAATGTTTTAAAATGCAAATGTTTTGGACCTCAAAATTACAAACTGTTCACTTTGAGGTATGGATATCCCCTCTTTATAAAGCTCTTGAATAACCTCTTTAAAGTGCTCAGTAGTGCCCGGCTGGTGTGGCTCATTGGTTGAGTGTTGACCCATGAACTAGGAGGTCACTGTTCACTTCCTGGTCAGGGCATGTGCCTGGGTTGCTGGCTCAGTCCCCAGTAGGGGGCAGCAGGAGGTAGCCAATCAATGATTTTCTCTCATCATTGATGTTTCTACCCCTCCCTTCCTCTCTGAAATCAATAAAAGCATATTAAAAACAAAAAAAAAGTGCTCAGTATTTCTGGACATCCTCCAGAAAACTGATTACAGCTGCCCCATGTGGGGGAAGGGAGGTAACATCCTGCAGCTAAAACCTTTGCCGCGAGGAAGGGAGATGTTAGTGACAGTGAATGACCGTACATGTCCTTTGCACAATCACCTCCGAAAGCCTTTCTGTTGAATACACAATCAACGAAGTGCTCCGTTTTCATTACAGTTCATTTGCATTGATTGATCACTGCATTAACTTTCAGGGTTTTGATAAATCATAGTGTATTCACAGAATTATAGAAATGAGAATTATAAAAGGCCAATCAGCAATCTTGCTCAGTGAAGATGTTTGGTGAAGGGCTCTTTGGTATGACTTACTCTTTAGTGTTCAGTCAAATTTTAAATGAGTTAAGCAAGAGTGCTTTTGGGAAATGACCTCAAGGATAAGAAAGCTTGAGGTATGCAGTTTTCATCATTATCAATAAAAAAATGCTTGTTTAACCATATCTTAGCCATTAGGATTTCAAAAATATGTCATCACCCGTTCCCACCACCCTTCGTATTTGAACTTTCCAATCAGGAACATGACAATGCTATAGTATCTTTTTTTAAAATACTTCTGACAGAGTAAGAAATACTAGGAAATGATCAGGTTATGTGCATTTTAGAATTATATTAATTTACTACCAGGATAAAAAATTGTTCAATGTTTAATATGTAGAATATAGTATCAAGAAACCTATTGGGTGAAAACTTAAATTATCTTAGTGTTGTCATGACTGTTCTTTCCTTTTCTTATTTTTATTATTTCTTCAGATATTTATTCTTTGCCATTCTCTGCACTTTCTTTCCCTGGAAATTCTAACACAGAAATATTGAAGCCCTGGTCAGGTAGCTTAGTTGGTTAGAGCATTGTCCTGATATGAGTGTCAAGGTGATGAATCCAATCCCCGGTCAGGGCACATACAGTAATCAACCAGTGGATGCATAAATAAGTGAAGAAATATTGATCCCTTCTTACTTGATGACTTTGGTTCATGATTTAGGTTTTTTTGTTTTGTTTTGTTTTATTTTTTTAATGTGCCCACTAACCAAAGTCAAATTATCTTCAGTCACTGTACATTTGACCCCCTTTACTACTCCCACAAACGCTTCCATCTGGTAACCACCATACCGTTGTCTGTGATTTTGACTTTTTGTTCGTTTGGTTTTCTTATTTGTTCCTTTGCTGTTTTCAGTTTTACGTCATACACATGAGTGAAATCATATGGTTCTTAATTTTCCCGTGGTAAATGGCAGTTTCATCTTTTCTCCTGGCTGAGGAGTATTCCATTGTATATATGGACCACATCTTCTTTACCAATCACCTAGTGAAGGACACTTTAATTGTGTCCATGTCTTGGCCACAGTGAAAAAATGCTACAATGAACATAGGAGCGTACATGTCTTTCAAATAAATATTTTCAAATCTTTTGGGTAGAAACCCGGAAGATGGGTTGTTGGGTCATACGGTCACTATTTTTATCCTTTTGTGGAACCTGCATACTGTTTTCTACAGTGTTTGCGCCAGTTTATATTCCCACCAGCAGTGAACGAGGGTTCCTTTACCTACATAACCAATCCAGCAATTATTAGCTGTCTTATTGATCATAGCCACCCTATCAGATGTGAGGTGGTATCTCATTGTAGTTTTGATTTGCATTTTCCTAGTAGCTAGTGAAGCTGAGCATCTTTTCATGTATCTATTGGCCATTTTTATGTCTTCTTAGGCAACGTGTTGTTTCAGGTTCTCCTTCCATTTCTAGTTGGATTGTTTGGTGTTGAGTTGTATCAGTTCTTTATGTGTTTTGGATATTAAACCATTGTCAGAGCTGTTTGCAAATATCTTCTCCCATTTGGTTGGTTGCATTTTTGTTTTGATGACGGTTTCTTTTGCTGTGCAAATGTTGTTGTTTTTTCCTTTAATATAGCCCAATTCATTTATTTTTGCCTTTACTTCCCTTGTCATGATTTTTTGAAAGTCTGACCTACATGAGATCTTCCCACGACTGTTTCCTTACCCTCAGTTAACTAACACAGTCCCTGCGACTCCATCATTTCACTTATTAATTCTGTCAATTTTTTGTTTCTATCTTTGGCTATTAAAGGAATGTCTACTGAACCTTTAAAATATTCAGAGCAATCACTGTAGGTCAATTTTATACAAATGACATATTCAAGAAGCTTTTATTGAGTAAGACAAAAGATGAATAAATCCCTTGAACCCTCATCAAGCTCTAAGTCAGTCTGTGTTGATGAATGTTCTGTTACAACTATTGTGTTTATTTCCTAGATTTAGCAGAGAGTCTGAAATGGGAAAATGAGAGTTGCTTTCAAATCCAGAGGCAATCAATCATCCTGGAATATACTCGGGTCCCTATGAGTGACACAATATAATAATTAAAGTCCTCTTCTGTCAGAAATGGAATAGATTCAGAAACAATTTGATAGAAATAGACTTTTAAATTTAATTTTCAATTGTTCTTAATGAATTCCCATAAGCATAATTTCACTCATTTAATTCTTTATTCTTTCTTGCAAAAGTGAAATCCTTTAAGCATGGGAAATTATATTTTCCATTTTTATTTCCCACTGCTCACACATTATATTATATGTATATCACATACGAGAGGTTCTGACAGAATCATGTGTCTGGGGACCCTCATTGTCTCTCTACTGGTCATATGCATCCATCTATTCGATATGAAGTAATCTTCATGCAGTTTAAAACTTAATCTGAATGTGTTAAATTCAAAGTAAATTAATCTTTACAAACATATTTTATCTAATGCCAACATTCTCTGTCTTAAAATTAAAAATCATCCCTGTCACTAATCCATTTCTATCTTACAATGAAGTACCTCAACCTTTTTGTTTGCAGGGATTCTATCTCAAAATCATTCAGTTGAATAACACGTTTCCCTTTTTTGTAATCTTATTTTCCTTACAAAATATATCTTTTTCTAAAGCTAGCTTAAATAAGAAAAGCACTTTCTTTGGTTCAAAATAGGTTCTCTTTCACATTTAAAATGCCCCCAAAGCTATTAAATAATTAACTCGGCTTTACTTTCTACTTTCTAAGTTTATCTATTCCAGAGAAATTAATACTTTGATAAATTCCAGATAAAATATATTTTTCTGTGAAACAAACAAACAAAAAATCAATGTGAGCAGGAGTGGATGAGAAGTTCTAACAGAGCATCCTGGAGGCATTATTTTTTTTTCTTTATCCTCAGTTTTTGTTTTGTTTTTAATTTATCTTTTTGTTGAAAGTATTCTTAAATACACAGAATGACCAAGTAGACCCTGAGAGCAAGAAGGAAGAGAAAAATGTTCTTCAGGAGAAAATAACTGAAAAGCCACTGCAGACAAGGAAAAATGTTGCTTAATTCACACGTGTGCCTAAGGAGGCCCATTAGTACTCCTTGAATATTTCATTAAATGTTGACAGTTAGTACATGTGAAGAATGGTGCTAGGTATTGATAGAAAACCATTTCCTTCTTTAACATTGAGTAGGATAGATAAACATTTCTGCTGAGATGTTCAATAGTTCATATCCTATATAATAAAAGGGTAATATGCAAATTGCCCGAACGGCAGAACGACCGGTCGCTATGACGTGCACTTGCCAGCAAGGGGCAGACGCTCAATGCAGGAGCTGCCCCCTGGTGGTCAGTGTGCTCCCACAAGGGGAGCGCTGCTCAGCCACAAACCAGGCTGGTGAGTGCAGTTGCCCACTTCCACCACAGTGTTAAGGATGTCCGATTGGCAGCTTAGGCCTGCTCCCCATAGGGACATCCCCTGAGGGCTCCCTGACTGCAATAGGGCACAGGCCAGGCTGATGGCCCTCCCCGCACCCCCCCCCCGAGTGCATAAATGTCGTGTACTGGGCCTCTAGTATAATAAATATTTCCTTTAAAATGCTCATAATCTGTTTAAAGAAAGAAACAAAACCCACCAAGATGACAATAGTAATTCAGGAGTCTAATAACAAGATATCTCACAAGGTAGACAGTGATTCAGTCAGAAGTGACTTATGGAGACACTCTGTACCATGGAATGGTAGAAAGAGCACCAGGTAACCATGTACTGAACTTCATGTCCTTGAGTCTCTCTCATCTGTGAGGACTTAAAAATATATGATACTGTGGTAGGGGTAAATGATATATCTACATAATAAGCTAGAGGCCTGATGCATGAAATTCCTGCAAGAGTAGGCCTTCCTTCCCCTGGCTGCCAGCACTGGCTTCCCTCGCAGCCCTGGCTTCATCCGGAAGGTCGCCCGGAAGGACATCTGGTTTAATTAGCATATTATACTTTTATTATTATAGATAATCCTTGCATTATTATAACGTATAAATGTAATAAAGAATCACTTGACGAATTGAGTTGCACAGATATAGTGGACCTTATCATTATTATTTTTAATTTCCAAAGATCATTGTTTTTAGAGCAGGACCCAGAAAAACCTGGAGAATAAGTATGTTTGGCTCTCATGTTTTCATAGTATTCTGAAAACTAGATTCTCTTGCCCAGCCATAAAACTGTGCAGCCCTGCCCCCATTCTGGTACCCTGAACTTCTAATTCTCTCCACACCTACCCTTCTTGATCCACAGTGTGAAGAATTTCATCTTGACAGGGAAAAATATGATGTGGGAGGCAAGGAAAAAAGAATCCTGCCATCTAATATGTACTTTCAAATCTTCCCGTCTTCATCTTTTAGAGGCCTTTGAGATGAAAGCACCAAATCCCCTCTCAGTCTACAAGACTCTGGGCCCCCTAAGACAGGAATACTGTCTGCAAATATTTCACAAATCACGTCATCCTGATACCTGTATCATCAACTTGGATGAGAACTGGCATTACCGACCCCTTTTAGGAATGCTAGCATACCAGCCAGGGGAAAAGACATTTGAAGTGTTCGATACTTTGCTCATGCTTCGTAGGTTCTGTCAGAGAGAGTCACTTAGAAAGGGTTCTGATAGTATTTCTCACTTTCTGTATATTACCATTCCTGCCAATCACCTTGCCATTCTTCCAATCAGCCAAGCTGGGAACGTGAGTATCAATTTTTCACGATTTTCTTTTCTTATTCCACTGTGCAATGTCATGTCCTTCTGATACTTTGCTTATTTTATATCTTTGTTGCGATAGAATCCCTGCAGTTTTTTTTTTAAATTCCTACTCAGAACAGCAACTGAATGAATGTGTAGGTCCAAAGAGCATTTCTATTCTTGGTCTCTCCCCCTATCAAACCTGCAAAATACTACCCAACCAGTAGGATAAATGTAATTGAATGTTACTGCATCTAAAGTCAAAATGTTTTAAACACTTGCTATGAGGTCATGGTGTAGGTTTCCTTTTCATCACTTTTAGTTTTTCTCATCTTTTTTTGTGTTTATATAAGTGTTGATTGAATGTAAACTATTTATATTCAATATTTATTTCGCTAAGTTAAATGAAAACATAAAAATTTACGGTATGACTATTCATAAACATCTTTTTTTGTGTTTATATAAGTGTTGATTGAATGTAAACTATTTATATTCAATATTTACTTTGCTAAGTTAAATGAAAACATTATAAAAATTTACGGTATGACTATTCATAATAGTAAATGTATTTCATTGTTTAAGGTTTTTTATTTTCCACATTTTTATTTTCCCATTTATTATAGAATTATCCAAGAATTTTTTTTTAGATTCTAAAATATCAATACACCTCTATGTTTTAAAATTATCAATTTCTTTATTAAAAAACATTTAGGTATTGATAATTGTAAGCTACACAAAATTTTCAAACATTCATGTAAAACTGAATTACAAATTTATGTTTGCTAAAACAATTCAAAGTGTGGGCATAGCCTGAGTAACATAAGTTATCAATCATCTGTTTATTTAAATAGCTAGTAAGGAGAAAAAAATTTTATCTCTTTTTTAAAAACATTTTTTATTGATTTTTTACAGAGAGGAAGGGAGAGGGATAGAGAGTTAGAAACATCGATGAGAGAGAAACATCATCTGGGGATGTGCCTGCAACCAAGGTACATGCCCTTGATCAGAATCAAACCTGGGACCTTTTCAGTCTGCAGGCTGACGCTCTATCCACTGAGCCAAACTGGTTAGGGCAAAAGTTTTATTTCTTACATCAGTGTAAAGGACAATAGGAAAAAAAATCTTGGGCAAATGCATCACATTTTAACTGTATTAATGTCCTGGATCTACCACAACAAATTAATGGACATTTGATATCTTGAAAAAACAGAAATGCATTCTACTATACTTCCACAGGCCAGAAGTTTGAAATCAAGGTGTTGGCGTAGCATACTCCCTTTAATGGTTCTAGGGAAGTATGTTAGCCTCCTCCAATTCTGGTAGCTCCTGGAATTCCTCCACTCAAGGCAACATGACTCCAATCTGGGCCTCTGTTTTCACATGGCCTTCTCCCCTGTGTCTGTGAAATCCCCCTCTTCTTTCTCTTATCAATACACCAGCCATTGGATGTAAGACTGAGGGCCTTAACCTAGTTACACCTGTAAAGGGCCTATTTCTGAGTACGTTTAAATACACAGGTAAGGGGTTAGGACATATATTTCTGAGGTAAACAATTTAACTCGCTACAGCCATGGAGAAATAAATATGAACTGATAGCTTTACTTAACTCCTATCATCCCTCACACTCAGATGGGATTGTCCACAAGGAATATCATATACCTCTTTTAACTACCTATTTAACCATATAATGGTTTTGCTATTATATAATGCCAATTATAGCATAGTTCTAAATGCATAGTACTTGTGATTAGTGTTACTAAAATTAATATATTTCAATTTATGTGGTTCCACTTTTCTATGTCTGTAAGTGAATATAAAAGTATGTATATAAACAACACAGTTTATTTTTGTGAGAGCAGTTAAATGAATAGAATTTTTTCTTTCCTTGACCAAAAAGCTTTAATGATCATTTCTTCAAATAAATTTCCTACCTCAAGAAAATATTTGTAATTTTTTTAGTGACATTCCACTTTATAAATTATTCTTATGTTTGGAAGAATTTTTCATGTCACTATCTCTGCAGGGACAATAGATGCCAGATATTTTCCCAGCTTCCCTTGCAGCTAGGGTATAGGCAAGTGACTTTATATTCTACCAATGAGATCCACCCAATACAGTCTTTGGGTTATAAACCAGGAGTGTGAAGAGGTAGGCACCAAGTTATGGAGGCAAGCACATTTAGTTTGTAGAGGCAACAGTGGTAATGATTACAGCATCAGACTACCATGCCCAAGTCAGCAGCAACAGAGACAAAAACCGTGGTGAATCTCCCTGAGGTAACAGTGGGATGCTCAGCCCTGCAGTGTCTTCTGGGTATCATCCCTGGGGACAGAGTCATCACGCCCGGCTCTGGGTCTTCCCAGAGATTATGTGGGCTACCTGTAATGACTTATTATATTACCTTTCTGTGTTGCTGGAACAAAGGATGATGCTAAACACATCAAGTCGTCACTCAGTTCACTGACAACAACAATACTTTATGTCAATAGAAATTTAAACATTGACTATGAGGCACAGGGAATGGAGTGGAATCTGAATGCAATGTCTTCTTGTAACACAAAGAACTGAGTAAATCCCTGGGTTTTTAAATCAAAAAACTGCATTTATATAAATTACATTTTTATGTTATATAATCTATCCTTCTTCTTCCTGATATCTAAAATTTGTCCTGATATAAGAGAAACATCTATTTTTATAGTTTATCAATCTGCATGGAGAATAATAAACAAAATCCTATATAATAAAAGAATAATATGCAAATTGACCCTAACAGCAGAGCCACTGGGAATCACTGGTCACTATGACACACACTGACCACCAGGGGGCAGACACTCAATGCAGGAGCTGCCCCCTGATGGTCAGTGTGCTCCCACAGAGGGAGCTCTGCTCAGCCACAAGCCAGGCTGATGGCTGCCAGCACAGCGGTGGTGGTGGGAGCCTCTCCCGCCACCTCAGCAGCACTAAGGATGTCCGACTGCAGCTTAGGTCTGCTCCCTGCTGGTAAGTGGACATCCCCCGAAGGCTGCCGGGCTGCCAGAGGGATGTCTGATTGCCAGCTTAGGCCCAATCCCCCGAGGAGCAGGCCTAAGCCAGCAGGTGGACATCCTCTGAGGGGTCCCAGACTGCAAGAGGGCACAGGCCGGGCTGAGGGACCCTCCCAAGTGCACAAATTTTTGTGCACCGGGCCTCCAGTGTAATAATAAAGCAAAACAAAATGTATCTTGGTGAAAATGTTTATATGAGACTAGAGGCCCAGTGCACAACATTCTTGCATGGGTAGGGTCCAAAGGCCTGGCCAGCGATCAGGGCTGATCTGTGGGGTGACTGGCGGGGTGATCAGGGCCCCCACTCTCACCTGCCTTGGTTGGCCTGGCGCTGCCCACTCACTGGCCCCGCGCACTGCCGCTGGTGGGGGCCTGCAGGCTGGGGGCAGCTCCTGGATTGAGCGTCTTCCCCCTGGTGGTCAGTGCACGTCATAGCGACTGGTCATTCCACTGATCATTCTGCCTTTTGGTCGATTTGCATATTAGGGTTTTATATAGATAGATTAGGCATGAAAACTGATTTTAATCCCATTGTTCCTGCTTTGATTTTTTTATACAAACCATAAAATTTCTTGGAGGCCCTGCCCATCCTCCAAAAATACTCATTCTTTTAAGTCATTATTTCCCAATCATATAAAAAGCCAACAATAATAGTTTAAATGTTTATTTGATTTCACTATGTATGTTTTTGTTTTGATACCACTAATGTAAAATAAAGTAATCATTTTAAGAATCTAGTATCATGCAACATGCATTCAATAAATTTTGGAGAAACGAATCAAAGACTCTAATTATAATTCTAAACAACTTTTAAAATCAATTGTTAGAATGTATTCTACATTCCAAACAACCAACTTTTGTGAAGTTTTGTTACATAACTGTAGAATGAAACTGTACATACTTGAGAACAGAATTTGTTAATTAAGCTTCTTCTGTAGAATAATATGAGGGAGAAGTGATGACAACATGTGACTGTTGAATGTGAGAAATAAGTAGTACATAGTTGAAAGGGTGAATATTTAAGTACAGACTTTCAGAATGAAAAAATAGCTTTAATCTTTGTCTTTTTTGAGATACAGTATGGAAGTTATTGTCATAGGAAATATGGTAATAAAAGAGAAAAATAGAAAATGACAGTTCTTTCAATATGAAATGCCAGAAAATAAACTTGTATTTAATTAACAATTTAAAGAAAATCATTTATGTGATAAAGTCAGCAATGAAAAATTGTGCCTTTGAATCTATTCTTACACCTCTACTGTCTGAACATATAAACAGGTCCACGGTGCAACTATCTGAATCAATGACTCATTAAGAACCTTTTAAGAAGAAATAAATGCATTTTAAACTCTCTCTCCATTGAAAATACATAGGCCACTTCAACAAGCACTTAGAACATTTTTCCCCATAAACACTTTTATTAATGTATTTGCTGAGCACTATTGTCCTTTGATATTTTAAACTTTCCCTCTCTGCCAACGTATTCTTATTGTTTGATGAAGATTCCACAGCTCCTAGTTTTAAATTTAGTTTTCTTACATTTTTATTTATTTTTTTATTTTGTGAACATTGATTTTTGAAGAGGGCTAGATTAAAAAGAATGATTTGTATTCACAGTTGACATCAAACAATGCCTTCCTTAACCAAATTTTTTCAAGACAAATCTCATCTTTTATAGATATAAAAAGAGAAAAACAATGCAGCTATAATAGATATACGTGAGGCCTTTTCAATAAAAGAAATTTCTGAGTGTAAATGACAACTTCTAAATGAAAAATCTATATAAAAATAATGTTTAAAGAAATTAGATATTTCTTCTTGTAACAAGTTATAATATGATTTATTCATTTCCTTTTTTATTTTTAAATATTATTTTTTCCATCATTTCTTTAAACAAATTAATTATATAATTTAATTTTAATTTTTCCTCAAATCTCCCCCTTCCTTTTTATGGTTTCTATTTCCCTTTGCATTTCTCTATTACTTTATGTGTCTATAAGTTAGGTATTATCTGAAGTGATAATTCCAATACCTAAGACCCAGGGATGTCATTTACTTCTTGTTTCTCACTCAGATTTCTTTATTTACTACGGTGCATTTTTATAATTATGGATTGTGTAGTGTAGTCTCTAAAGCTCTACTATCTCCAAATTCCTAGAATGAAACATTTTGATCATTTTAATACAGTGCTGTACTTTTTCCTCAATATTACACTTGAAATGTCACTAATAAGACTGATACTTAACACTAGTCTATTGCAGTTTTATAACTATCACTTGGTTAGTTTTAACTTCCGCTTCACACTATAACTGCTTAACTGTTATAGGATGTATTATATTTATGAAAGCTATTGTGATAGAGGTGTCTGCCAACTTTCAGGTAAAGATGTGTCATCATTCTTGGAATAGTTTTACTAGTTATTGATCTATTCATTTTTTCTTATAGTAATGTACATTTCAGAGAAAATATTTTTTAACCCAAAATTTTAATGTGTTGTTACATAATTGTATATCATGTGATCATAGCTTTTAAAAGTATATCCACAGATTAGTTCCTTCCTATTTCATTGCATTGCTTGTGCTATTTATCTATTATATTTTAATTTAAAATATTTTTAAGTTAGACTTGGCAAATGATTTTTTTTAATTTCAAAATTTAAAAATACAGCTTTTTAAATTCCTTTTCCAGGTGTACCTTATGGTTCTCTTTTACTACTTGTTGGGGGATTATGTATTAACTCACTTTGAGGTTTTATTTTGCTGTTCTTTTCTAAGCTGCTTGACTGTACAATGGCATTCATGTCAATAGCCATAATTTAATTATTAAAGTAAACTTGTAAATGTCACTAATATATTAATGAATATGACAAAACTTAGTCACTTCCTAATCTGTTGCTGAATTTCAATTTCCTTCTTCACTGGTTTGAACTTTACTAGAGATGTGAAGACCAGTATGAAAATATGAAAACATTTAAGCAAAATGTTTACATCTCTAATTTTTATCCCGATAGAAGATCATTTTTCCATGAAAATTATTACATACTTCCCCCAAGGTTTTCATGTTTATTTCCCACTGGCTCCAATGCTCTCAAAATGTGTCCTGAAAATAACACTGTAGTAATATTATGCAAAACTATTCGTGAGAACCATACAAAGACTCACAGAAAACTAAGAAACTGGTAAATAGCTGTTGCAAAACAAGCTATCTGCTTCCAGGAGTTAATTTTATATTCACGGGAGATAAACATGTTTTTGAGCTTCTGTTGTTTAGTTTTAATGTATAAATATGTGTCTAAAGTATCCTAGGAGCAGAGTGTAAACACACAGTTAAGTATATCTTTTAATTGCAGTTAGAGTTTATAAAGTGATTTCTCATATGTCATTGCACAGAGCTCCTAACAACCAGGGCGAAAGGTGTATTAGGTGTTACCATCCCTGCACATCAAAGGAAGTTGGGAATGAAACAAGTGGCCTCCGCTCTGATCTTGATGTTCCGATTTAACTCCATTGCAAAAAAAAGGAAGCTAACTTAGCGGATAGCATTAAAGAAAAAAGAGAGAGTGGGAAATGTGAGATAAAACAAAGTAGATTCAATTCAAAAGTAACAGTTTACATTACCTGAATATATAACATTAAAATAGTTTAATGAGCCCTAGCCAATTTGGCTCAGTGGGTAGAGTATCAGTCCATGGACTGAAGGGTCCTGGGTTCAATTCCAGTCAAGGGCATGTACCTCAGTTGCAGGCTAGATGCCAGGCCCCAGCTAGGGTGCATGCAGGAGGCAGCCAATCGGTGAGTCTCTCTCACATTGCTGCATTTCTTTCTCCATTGCTCCCCTTCTATTCTCTCTACAAATCAATAGAAAAATACCTTTAGGTAAGGGTAACAAATAAAATTAAAAATTAAAAAAATCGTTTAATGATATTTCTATACCTATAGGTTTTCTTCCCTTTTAAATTTCTTCTATTCAAATTACCTATAATAATAAAAGAGTTATATGCTAATTAGACTGCATGTCCTTCCGGACAACCTTCTGGATGAAGCCGGGGCTGCGAGGGAAGCTCGGGTCCCGGGTGCCAGAGGGAAGTTGGTGCCGGCAGCTGGGGGAAGAAAGGCCTACTTTTTCACGAATTTCATGCATTGGGCATCTAGTTAGTTATAAAATCTCCTAAATTTACCTATGAGATATCTGCTTTTATTTACATTTTATTTTTCAATTACAGTTTATATTCAATATAATTTTGTATTGGTTTCAGATGTGCAGCATTGTGGTTAAACAATTATATATTTAAAAGGGATCCCCCCAATATTTAAAGTACCCACCAGGCACCTTACGTAGTTATTGCAATATTATTGACTGTAGAGCTATATATCCTTAAAAGTACTTAAGAATTAACTGTGAGGTGTTGTTAGTGATAAATTTGCTTATAGAAATGGATATTATTCATTTGAAAAGTTAGTACAATTTATTGTTGTTTTGTGCGGGGTTTTTTTTTACATGTAACAAATTAATGGCAGGGACTAGCTAGATGTGATTCAGAGTAATCTGCATCTTATCCCAAGGAAATTCTTTGTAACATTATTGAATTAGATATGACCATGACCAGATACACAAACTAAAAATTATCATTACTGAAAGGTAAGAGTGAAGATGCACGAAGAGAAATCAACATCCTTCATCCCCTTGTCTTCTTCCAGTAGGCTTGTTCACTATCACAAAATTTACATGGCAGACAGAAAAGTGTCCACTCCTCAGAAGAATCTGTAACGTGTGCCCTAATGGGGGCAACGATAACGGCAAGCACAGTTAGCCAGAATCCTCTACATCGGATCTCCCTTGGTCTCCGGTCGGCTTCCTCATCCTCCACCATCTCCCAGGGGATGTCTCACCACCCTGACCTGCCTTCATTCTGCATGAATTCTGTTGTGGGATTAGCCAGAATCTCTTCTGACTCCTGATGCTTCCTCTCTGTGGTTTTTCCATCCACTGACAGCTTCCTCCCCACCCCTGCTCTTTGCTTATAAATTCACACTTTCCTTGTATGTCTTAAAGTTGAGCCCAATCTCTCTTTCCTACAGCAAAACCCCATTGCAGGGGTCCCTGTAGCCATCATGTGAGTCCCTCTGCATGCAGTCTACCGTGCTATTCTTAAACAAGAGTCATGAATAAATTGTTTTTTAACACTGCACTACTGCAAATGCATACGTGTTGGAGATTTTAAATTACCAAGCTCATTATACTGGCAGTGTAGAACCACCATTCATGAATACAAGCATGAATATATAACCCAATACATCAAAGGCAGAACCAGTGGAGCACCGTGGCCTGTACTCTTACAGAAGGTCATTCCATGTGCTGAGAAAAACTCATTCACTTCCAGATACAATCATCTCTGTTAGTTTTGCACTACATGATCTAAAAAAGAAAAACTCACTGAAAAGTATGCAATTTATAAAGTAGAATGAATTTTATAGAACACTAGGAACAATAAAAACATTGATTGAACTGACTAAATGAAATCAACACGAAAACCACCCGTATTTGCCATGGTTTCATGTGTCTCTCATCAACAAGACTGGCGTGTGGACATGTTGAGATTGACAGTCAGAGACAAAATAACATAAAATGTGCGATGGTAGAATTAGTGCTTTTGACAATGATTTCCCACTTTTTTCCCTTCTCACTACATGAGAAAATTGAGCTTCTGACTCCCCTGAGCTTAGGTAGGACTATCTGACAAAATCAAAGAGTTGTGAGCATACTGAAAATTTGTCACTTCCAGACTCTGGCATCTAATTGCTCATCCAAGATGCTCCCCAACCCCCTCTTTTCTCTGCCAGTTGAAATG
>NW_005371230.1:3975326-3980846 GCF_000412655.1 Myotis brandtii | reverse complement strand
AAAGGCTAATATGCTAAGTGTCCCTCCTACCATCCAACCGGTTGCTATGACATGTACTGACCACCAGGGGTCAGACGCTCAATGCAGGAGCTGTGGTGACTTGGCAGCAGTGGTTCTCAGGTGACCCACCCCCAAACCAGAGAGAGGGGAGCCTGATTCCTCATGGGGTCACATGGTTCCACCTTCGGCCTTGGGTTATGTTGCTGCTGGGGCACTGTCGGCCCCGAATTTGGTTTATTGCACACTTGCATTTGCGTTCCACACCCTGTACTACAGCAACTTTGCAGAGTGCCCTCTTGCACGCACTTCGGGACCCCTCAGGGGATGTCAGAGAGCCGGTTTTGGCCCGATCCCCACAGGCCAGGCCAAGGGACACCACCTGCCGGAGGGACCCCACTCACTCCGCAGACACAGAGGAGAGATTGTGGAAGGTTGGCTCCAGGGCATATTCGGCCAGTCTAGCCCAGTCCTGCCCCGCAGGCCCCCTTCTGATTAATTCCCCTTCAATGTGCACAATTCCATGCACCGGGTCACTAGTACATAATAAAATGGATGGGGTGGTGGTGAAGTAATTAGTTTGAGCCTCTTTAAAAAAAGGCAAAGACTAGTAATCTTGTAGTATATCAAGTTGTGAGAAAGGATCCCCATCTAGGATATCTTTTGGCGTGCAACTGCTAAGCTTATTTATTGCAAATTCAGTTTTAATTATTCCATTGGATTCATCTAACAACTTGTATTTGAGTGTTTAACGATCCACATATCACTCAACTGGTTTTCAGAAGTTCAGTGTACTTAATGGTCTGACTTGATTTTGGCTTCATTCCAGTACCTCCACCCCCACAAGGATGAGGTTCTATTACCTGCTTATGAGCTCAGAATTTGAAAACTTTGCTGCAGTAACTTTTTTTACAATCTTACAGTCTGCCATTTTAGTGGAAGTAGAATTATATTAATAGAAGCATATTAAATGGTAATGGATTCTATATCTATGTCTATATAGCTATATATATCTATATATATAATCTCTATATATCATCTATCTCTCTGCCATCTCTATCTCTATCTCTATCTCTATCTCTATCTCTATCTCTATCTCTATCTTTACCTCTTTCTCTACCTACCTATATCTTTATCTCTAGCTAGCTAGCTAGCTATCCATCCATCCACATATTTTGTTTAGGGATAAGACTTGTGAGAGCATCATATATACATTAAACAAAAGGAAAAAAAAATTCACAAGGCCTCCCTTAAATTCCCTTTGTTTCAGCTCTGATTCATGGTTAACATCTATCTATAAGCAGCGTTGGCTGGGACGCTCTGGGATGCACATCTTTCGTGGCATCTAATTGTTCCGCATGAAAACCTTGTGGCTGATTTGTATGACCCCCAGCTTTAGAAAGATGGGAACTGACACTCAAAGTCCTTACAAAAGGTTGCAAGCCAAATGGATACGTGGGTCATAATTACAAACCATTTTCGCTGCTGGAAGATTTTTTTTAAGGAAAGAAAAGAGTGTAACTGTCACGTATGTGTCTGCCACAGAAGAGCAAACGTGGGTGTTCTGGATTCGGTTTCCTGTTCCCGCTCCAGAGCTGCCTCCCAGCTGCCTCTGCCCATTGCTGGAGCCAGGGCTCAGCAGGCCATGCATCAGGCCTGATTGCTGCTGGGCCTTTTTCTTCTGTGTCTGGTCCACAGTGATTAAAAACTGGCTTGGAGGGGTTTTAAGTCTTTTTTTTTTAAATTATTTAATCTTTCACTATGGTATGGGTTTGGGATGGGTAAACTAAGAAAGTTTCAACCAACTGGAAATGTTTGCTTATTGGTTCTTTCCTTATGTCAAAAACATAATTTGTGTTTGGAAAATATATATATTTTATTCAAGGTAACAATTAGAACAAGAATCCATCTTCTCTCCACCAATGTAAGAAAATGTTATTTCCTAACTGATCACTAATACTATCAAGCTTTCCCAATGTGGGTATTACCAAACATTCCCAACGTGGCCAATGTCATTTCGTGGAAATGGCACATTGTTTTCCTTTAATTCTGATTGTGGTGTGATTCATCCACTATCATGGGTTTACGTTGGCCATTTGTCATCTTATTCTTTTGCTATTCATAATTTATTTGGGGATTATAGATTTTCTTTATTGATGTTCAGGGATTCACTTTAAAGGATGGTTATAAATCTATATCCTTTGCATAAGTTGCAGATATGTGTTGCAAGTAGGTAAACTAAGCATGAATTTTGGATATGCTGTTTCGCCAAGAGAGGTGTGTGTGTCCACATCTGTCTACGTCCTCTTTTCCAACTGCTGGGATTCCTCATGATGAGGTGCTCTTAACGACAGGGCCCGGCACGACAGAAGCAATGCACAGTCATTGGCAGTCATTGGCCTTTGCTTTCAGTGAAGTTGGCCTGAAGGTGAGTGAGGGCTTCCTTTTGCAGCTGCCCTTTCTAAAGGCAGGCGGGTCTGTCAGTGCAGGGACGGAGGCACTTTCTCCACACAGGGACTTCACAATGCGCCTAATGGACAACTCGACCCCCACAGTTATGTCTGCTCCTCTTAGCGTGGGGATGGCAGAGTTGGGGTTTCCTGGTGTCTCTAGTGGGAAGCATGATTATTTCTAAAGATGACTTTAATTTTACAAGGCTTGGGCAGAAGGTTCTCTTTTCTGCATTGTTTCCAACTAAGTCTCAACTGGAATGTTCTCTGATTTCTAAGTTCCATCAGTTGTATAATTTAGGATGCTCTGGCATTCTTATGGGTTTACTTATTCTCTCAGTGTTATGTTCGTGGATCCTTTTCCCATTAGTAGTATTTCAGAGAAATTCGGGAATTTTTTTTCAGACATGCTCAATCTATTATCTTGAAGTAGATACTTATTGTCTTAATAAACAAAAATCTTACTTTAGATTTTTTAATCATGAGAAGATGAAAAAGGTAGAACTATGTATTGATAGAAAATGAATTTCAAGAGGTATAGAAGATATACTTTATCAAAAGATATAAACACCATCACTTCATTACACATAATTTGTAAAATTTTATGTAAAAATCTGTGTTCTAGAAAAGTAGGAACAACCTAATCAGATAGAAGGAAACAGAAAAGAATTGCGTAAATATTTATAATAAATATAACAGTGATGTCAGCAGGATGGAGGAATGTGAGATAATGCCATCATTTTCCCACAAAAACAATTAGACAGCTACCCATGAACACAAAGATTTTGGTGCCAACTCTTGGTTAACTAGATAAATGAAAATCATATGAGTTGTGTTACAGATGTTTTACAGTGAAATTCAATTTGAATTTTCTCTGTAATTAGTTGTTATCTAAAAGAGAGGTCTCTCTCCTAGAACCTACTATATTATAAACATACTGTGAGCCAGCGATCCTTCAAGAGAAATGTGGAACACATTGTTAAGAAAAAATATTTTTATTAAAAGTAAAACAGTTTTCAGGAATCCTTTGAAATGTACAGGTTCATTGATTTTTACAGTGTGATCACAAATACGGAACCATGATTCAATGTCAGGAATATAACTTTGCTCACACAAGGGGGACTTCCCATCATTCCCTGTCTGAGACACAAATGCCCCAAGCGACCACTATGTTCACCTCCGTCATTACTGATTGGGGATTTTTCCTCCTGGTTTTGAACTTTATAAAATGGAATCATTGAACATGTGCTTTTTGCGTCACATTTCTTTCACGGAACATTTGTTTGGGAAGTTGGCACTTTGTTGTGTTTAACAGTGATTTGTTAATTTGCATGTTAATTTGTTAATCTACAGCAGTGATTTTCAGCTGGTGTGCCTTGGCACACTGAAGCTACAAGAATTTTTAAAACATGCATATCTATTTAGTCAGGGTCACTGACCTCTTTTTCCTTAGCCTGTCAAATTAAAAAAAATAATGACAACAGCCAATACAATAGCCATCCTGTGTGAATGAATCAAAATTATCCCTTATTATTTTTTTGTCAGATGGACAAAAAATAATATATTTATTGTGTTTCAGAATTTTAGTAATTAGTTTATGTGTGCCATGAGATGGAAAAGATTTTTTGAAAGCTGCTTTAGCGTGGCCAGAGTGGCTCAGTGGTTGAGCATTGACCTATGAACCAGGAGGTCTTAGTTTGATTCCAAGTCTGGGCATATAACAAGGTTGCCAGCTAGATCCCCAGTGGGAGGTCTGCAGGAAGCAGCCAATCAATGATTCTCTCTCATCATTGATGTTTTTTTCTTTTTTAAAATGTATCTAATTGATTTTTTTTACAGAGAGGAAGGGAGAGGGATAGAGAGTTAGAAACATCGATGAGAGAGAAACATCAATCAGCTGCCTCCTGCACACCTCCCACTGGGGATGTATCCACAACCAAGGTACATGCCCTTGAATGGAATTGAACCTGGGACCTTTCAGTCCCCAAGCCGACGCTCTATCTACTGAGCCAAACCACCAGTGGTCAGGGCTCATCATTGATGTTTCTATCTCTCCCTCCCTCTCACTTCTTCTCTGAAATAATTTTTAGATAAATAGATAGATAGATAGATAGATAGATAGATAGATAGATAGATAGATAGATAGATAGATAGATAGATAGATAGATAGATAGATAGATAGATAGATAGATAGATAGATAGATAGATAGATTTAAGCTGCTCTGTACTATGGAGGTACCATCATTTGATCATTTGTTTATCCATTTTCTGTAGATGGATATTTGGCCATTTCCAGGGCATGGCTTTTATAAATCATGCTGCTATAAATCTCTTTGCATGAACCTTTGGTAAAGTTGTATGCACATTTCTATTGAGTTATTCCTAGAAATGAAATTGTTGGGCTATAGACCACATGTTTACTAGATGGTGTCAGTTGTCTAAAGTACTACTATGACACTATGCCCTCATCCACAGTTCATGAGTGTTTTAGTTCTTCATTAAAGCACCATTTGCTAGTCTCTTAATTTTTGCTCTTCTGGTGGGTGTATAGTGTTGATATAGTGTGCTTCAATTTGTATTTATCTGACAAGGAAAGCAATTTAGCAAATTTTCATATTTACTTAACAATTTGTAACTAAACAAATATCATTTTTATGAAGTACCTATTCAAGTCCCTGGGTCATTTGTCAATTGGATTTTCTTCAGTTTATTTATTGATTCAAAGGTATCTTGTTGATGTGCAGTCTGTGTGAGGTATATACACTTTTATCAAAAAGAGGGTTTTCTAGTTTTCTCTCTTAATGGTATCTTTTGAGATACAACAGTCCAATTTATCTGCTTTTTAATAAATAATGATGATTTGGGTGTTCATTTTAATATATACACTAAGTGGCCAGATTATTATGACCAGCCAGATTATTATGACCCACCCCATCAGTACTTTGTTGGGCCACCTTTTGCCTTTAATACTGCAGCGATTCTTCTTGGCATTGACTCCACGAGATGTTGAAAGGTGATGCGAGGAATCTGACACCATGCCTGATGAATAGCACTGTCCAGTTCTGTGAGATTT
>NW_005371230.1:3969689-3975306 GCF_000412655.1 Myotis brandtii | reverse complement strand
CTGATCGCTCTTTTAACTTCGTCCCACAAATGCTCAATTGGATTGAGATCTGACAATTGTGGGGGCCACCTAAGCAAGGTAAAGTCTCCCTCATGTTCTTGAAACCACTCCTGAACAATATGAGGACCGTGGCATTGGGCATTGTCTTGTTGGAAGAAGCCATCTCCATTGGGATACGCCATCAACACGATAGGAAGAACTTGATCAGCAATGATACTTAGGTATGTTGTGCTATTCAGATGTTTATAATGATCTGGCCCTCTAGCAACTTCAGTGCGAAATTATAGCTAATTTGCCTACAAACATCAGGTGGTCATAATAATCTGGCCACTCAGTGTATATATCTTATATAATTAAAGCCCAGCGACCAAAATGGCAGAATGACCAGAACAAATAGACCAGAATGACTGTGGCCCCTCACCCTGTCCGGCCCCACCCTCCCAAGGACCCCCACCCCAATTTGGGGCCCCCATCAGTCCAGGCCGGCCAGTCCCCACCCATGCATGGGGCCTCTATTCTATATAATGAAAAAGTAATATGCAAATTGACTTTAACTGCAGAATGACCAGAACGACTGCTCGACTAGTCACTATGAGGTGCACTTACCAACTTTTGGTCCCTTTCCCCAGCCAGCAGGCTCTGATCACCCAATGGTGAATGGGGAACTGGGGTTGGGTGGCGGGGGATGCAGGTGTTGCTAGGCCAAGGCCCCCGCCCTTCCAGTCACCCTCCAACACAGAGGGCAACCTGCAGCAGTGGCAGGGCTGGCAAGCAGGCAGGAATGGCCAACCTCTCGGTCCCTTCCCCTGGCCATCAGGCTCTGATAACCCAATGGCAAACAGGGAACCGGGATCGGTGGCAGCAGGGGGTGGGACCAGCTGCGGGCAGCCAGGGAAGATGGCCCTGATTGCAGGCCAGGCTTAGGGACTGCACCCACACATGAATTTTGTGCACCTGGCCTCTAGTATATCTGTAATAATAAAAGGGTAATTTGCTAATTAGACTGGACATCCTTCTGGATGTCCTTCCTGATGAAGCCAGGGCTGGAGGGAAGCCAGCCTGGGTCCTGGGTTCCTATGGGCGGCCCGAGAGAAGCCAGCAGCCCCAGCCCCTGGTGCCTGCGGGCAGCCCTAGGGAAGCCAGCCAGGGTCCCTGGTGCCTGTGGGTGGCCCGCGGGAAGCCAGCCCAGGTCCTGGGTGCCAGATGGAAGCCGGTAGCGGTATCCGGGGGAAGGAAGGCCTACTCTTGCATGAACTTTATTAACTTTCACATTTGAAAATAATGCTTGGATATTTTATGATATAAAATAGCAATCATGATACATTTTTCCATATAAATTTTTAAATATCATAACCATTTATTAAAATAAAAAATCCATGTATGAACGGACCTTTATAGTTCAATCCTGTGTAGTTCAAAGGTCAACTGTATTTTCCATCTGCAGTTGGGCATCCACATTTTTGCATGGCCAGTTTAAATTAGACAAGAATTAAATGGGGACCTATTTGCCCCCACGTTTTTCAAAGGTCAACAGATGTATATATAGATCTGTATTTCTACCCATTTATCTCTCTACTAGAGGCCCAGTGCACGAAATTCATGCACAGGTGGGGTCCCTAGGCCTGGCCGGCGATCAGTGCCGATTGGAGCCAGGCCGATCAGGGCTGGGCCAGAGAGGAGGCAATGGTCACCGGGCTGGGTGCGGATAGAACAAATGCCAGATGCCAATGCCACCATCATTGGTGCCCCACCACCACGCAGTTCCCTGCCTCCCCTCTCCTCCTTCCCTCACTACTGCCCCACCGCTGTGGCAGGCAGGCGGTGGGCTGATCGGGGCCTACCAGCCGGGGGGAAATACAGGGCACAGGAGGTTGGCCACCTGCCCCTGGGGAACGGGGCTGCGTCCACTGCCACCCACCCCCAGTTCTCCGCCCCAGCCTGGGGGTCAGCCCTGATCAGGCAATTGGGGCCTGCCAGTCGGGGAAAGGGACCACAGGAGGTTGGCCAACGAGGGGAGGTTGGCTGCGGGAGTGCACTGACCACCAGGGGGCAGCTCCTGCATTGAATTCTGTCCCCTGGTGTTCAGTGTGCATCATAGCGACCAGTTTTTCCAGTAATTCTGGTCTTTCTGGTTGCTTAGGCCGGTGGTCGGCAAACTGCGGCTCGCGAGCCACATGTGGCTCTTTGGCCCCTCGAGTGTGGCTCTTTCACAAAATACCACGTGCGGGCGCACATACAGTGTGATTGAAACTTCGTGGCCCATGCGCAGAAGTTGGTTTTCGGCCTGGGCAAGTCTATTTTGAAGAAGTACTGCTGATATTTGGCTCTGTTGACTAATGAGTTTGCCAACCGCTGGCTTAGGCTTTTAAATATATATAGATAGATATGGGTGTGTGTTCATACGTATGTACATATTTATGTTTGTGTACATGTGATATGTATATAGATAAATCTCCATAGACATATATTTATATTAGCATATGCTTATACATTATATATAAAATATATCTAATATATATAAGATATATATAATATATATAAGAGTTTATCTTTCTCCTCATTGCCATGAAATGCACATACTTAAGGTACAAAGTACTTATTAGTGATGCCTAAATTTAGTCCCAAAAGGGCAGGATAAACACAGCTCTTTTTCCTTTTATAGATTTTGAATATTTTGAACATTTTCATCTTTGCAATCACCTTTAAGTTGGAACATGCTGAGGAGATAATTCTTCCACAAGTTGAGTCCTGTGACATCGAAGACCAAACAGGAAAAGGACAGGGTTTAATTTATTCTCCAGACTGTTCCACTGCTTTAAACTTCACTAATTTTAAAATACAATAAAATATTAAATTGCTAATTCCATAATATTTAGGATAAATTTTTTGTAATTCAATGAAGGTAGCAGGTACAGTAAAGAGAAGATGAGCACACATACCTGGTGCCACTATAGTTTTCAAAGGTCTTTAAATGACAGACTATTGCTATCTTTATAGTGTTTGACTTTGAAGCATAGTAGACACAGACAAGTCAAGGCAAACATTAATTATTCTGGCAGTAGAACAAAAGTTAATATTAGGATTTGAGTCTTAAATGTTGAACGTAAATGATCTCCAATGTCTTTTCCAGCTAAAAAGGTATAAATAACATTCCTCTAAAAATATAAGCCTCACCAGTGGAGAATTAGCTAAGTTATTGTAACATTATTTAACATTGCTATTACACAGAAAATGATGGATAAGTGACAACCAGCATTCTTAAGACATTTATTCAGGACTATTCAATAAAATCCTGTAAAACATTAATGATAATTTATCTTAGAAAAATTAGCTCTGAATTATCACTAACCTCACCAAATAAAATTAGAAATAGTTTATAGTTTTTCTATTCTTAAATTTCAACCAAAATATATTTTGGGGAACACAGTTATTCACCAAGTAACAAAGCAATTGCTTATATAGTTGTCACACTGTAATTAGAGGGCAGATGAATGTAAAAATATTTTTGAAATTGTAATTATTTAGGTTTTGGATCATAACCATCTTTCCTACATTTGTATACAAGTGATAGTATTCAGAGTGGTACAAATATCAAGGCCAAAATAAGAGTCAGTACTTTATACAACACTTATTTGCTTTCGACTGCAGTTTAATCTTTTCTCAGTGTTATTAATACACTTCGCAAACTATCTGGAGGTCTGTCTTGGACTTAAATCTCTCCTGCATGAACCCTCTTTCTTCCTTTCTCTTCATTCTTTCCTTTCCTTTCCCTTCCTTCCTTCCTTCTTTCCTTCCTTCCTTCCTTCCTTCCTTCCTACTACATTTTAATTAAAGAAGTGCCCTGGCCAGTATAGCTGAGTTGGTTGGCTGTCATCCCATGCACAGAAGGTTGCAGGTTCCATTCCTAGTTAAGGCACATGCCAGGGTTGCAGGCTTGATTCCCTGTAGTGGAGGTTCAGGGGGCAGCTGATGAATGTTTCCCTCTTATACCAATGTTTCTCTCTCTCCCTCCCTCTCCCTTCCTCTCTCTCTCAAAACCAAAAAAATATTAAGAAGTATTTATAGGGACAAACCTACTGATTTTGAAAGATTACTTTTTGGCCCGGCTGGTGGGGCTCAGTGGTTGAGCATTGACCTATGAACCAGGAGGTCATGGTTCAATTCCTGGTCAAGGGCAAATGCCCAGATTGTGGGAATCCCCAGTGGGGGATGTTCAGGAGGCAACCAATCAATGATTATCTCTCATCATTGATGTTTCTAATGTTTCTATCTCTTTCTCCCTCTCCCTTCCTCTCTGAAATCAATAAAAATATATATTAACAAAAAGATTACTTTGTGGACAATATCTGAAAATAATGGTCTATCATACATGAACTTCAAATCTATTTTATCATGTTGTAAATACCTATGAGCTAACCATATTGACCCTCTAGAAAATGGAAATTAAAATAATACTGATAAATTGAATAGAATAAAATAATTCATATGTTGAAAACAGCTTTAGCAGGCTTGGAGCCTAATGCATGAGGAGAGTGATAGAAGTGAAGTTGCCTGACTGGTGAGAAACAATGGCAAGATCTATAAAACAAGATAAAGTCATTTTGGATTTAAACTATAAAAAGGTACTATGAAAAGGAATGAACTGAAAATCATATAAAAAGAAAAACAGTAGAATATATACAAAGGTAGCTATTAGGCTAGTTAGTATTTAATGGGACCCTGCTGATTAAAAAAATGAATGTGCTGAAATATAGGTCCATAAAAATATTCCAGAATATAATATGGATAACTAAAAAGAAGGAAAATATAAGAGAGATATAGAGCATGAATTGAGAACCTGAAACACTAGCCATACAAGAAACCCAGAAGGAATAAAATAATAAGGATCATTTGAGGGTATTAAGGAATATAGTTGATCCCTTAAACAGAAACATGAAGTTTATGTATGATAGACTAATATCTGATATTGTCCACAAAGTAATATTTCCAAACAGTAAGTGAGATCGGGCCTAAACCAGCAGTCGGACATTCCCCGAGGGGTCCCAGATTGAAGAGGATGCATGCTGGGCAAGGGACACTCCTGCTAGTGCACAAATTTTGTGCACCAGGCCTCTAGTTTATATAATAAAAGTCTAAGCAACCTTTATGGTGGAACAACCAGAAAGACTGGTTGCTATGATGTACACTGACCACCAGGGGGAAGACGCTCAATGCAGGAGCTGCCTCCTGGTGGTCAGTGCGCTCCCACAGGGGGAGCACTGCTCAGCCAGAAGCTGGGCTCACGGCTGGTGAGCACAGCGGTGGTGGCAGGAGCCTCTCCCACCTCCACAGCAGTACTAAGGAACAGCGAGCTGAGCAGTGAGGAGCAGCAAGCAGGTGGGCAGTAAGGAGCAAGGGGTCCTGGACTGCAAGAGGGATGTCTGACTGCCGGCCTAGGTAGACATCCTACAAGGGGCCTCAGACTGTGCGAGGGTGCAGGCCGGGCTGAGGAACCCTCCCACCCCCAGTGCACAAATTTCATGCACAGGCCTCTAGTCTTAAATAAGACTATATTATTTTATAGTATATTTACCATCTTAATACATAATGATAATTTCCTCAATAGATAAATCATTTT
>NW_005371230.1:3962571-3969654 GCF_000412655.1 Myotis brandtii | reverse complement strand
TATATGTTTTTATAAGTTTATGTAGGCAATGTATCATTGTGGTTTTGACACTTGTATTTATTTAAACATTCATATTATTTAACAGCTTTAATCAGAGCAATTCACTTTTTTTTCCCTCCAAACACAAGAGAAAACTAAACAAGTAGAAAACATGAATTGTCTATTTTTTTCCTATGAGCAAATGTTTTATATTACTTTCATTTTAAGGTGGCAAAAATAAACATAATTACCGTAACATTCAAAGGCATTTGAACAAAATATCATAAGCTTCCTACTAAATAGGAATAAATTATAAGTAGGTCAGTGATCACTGATTTGTATGTTAATTCTTATTTAAGAATTGGAAATACACCCCCACGCTATATTTTAATTAACTCAGTTTAACATTTGGATAAGGTTTTAAAGTCAGCAAATGGACCTGCATATATATTTTTCACTAACACATTCATTTTTGTGTGGTGTGTATGTTACGAAAATTTCACAAGCTTAAATATTTTCAAAGTATTCTTCATTACAATTCCATAGAGCTAAACCTATATTGTTATTGTTTTAGAAACCTTAAACATAAGAAAATAATTATACCATACTTGATTCATAAAATAAATATAATTTTGTTGTCCATAAGGAATTTAACCCTGTTTTTGTTATAGTAGCATATTGTAATTACATTTTTTACATACTAAAACCTGGAAGTAAATATAGAGTTGTCTTTGAATAAGTATTATTAAGTTAGCTGGATCAGTGTGTGGTTCAGTGGTTGATCGGCAACTCAGGAACCAAGGGGTCACTGGTTCAATTCCTGGTCTGGGCACAAGCCTGGTTTGCAGGCTCAATTCCCAGTTGGGGGCCTGCAGGAGGCAGCCGGTCAATAATTCTCTCTCATCATTGATGTTTCTATCTCTCTCTGAAAGTCAATAAAAACATATTATTAAAAATAGTATTGTTAATTTAATTTGCTTGGATTCATATCTATTATCTTAGTTACATGGAACATTATTTTAATATAATTTATACACTTCTAAGTATTCAATAACCATAATTTAAGGACTCCGAATCATGCCCATATCTAAGTGTCCTGCTCTTCTTATTTTGTAACCTTGTAACAAAGGCCACAATTTAAAAAAAATCACAATTGAACTCCTTTTATCCTTTGAGTTATAGCTTTTAGAATAGAGAAATTTAAAGATGAGGGGACACATATATAAAGTATTATAAATTTAATATTTTATTTTTACTTTTAGCAAGATTATAATGACTAATTTTTCCCTATCTCGTTTACTTATAAAATTGACAAGTATTCATGTAAAAAACATGAGTTTTTGTGTTTTTTCCTTACCAACTAGCCATTTTCAGCAAGATGTTTGTAACCCCTGGCTCCACCAAAAGAATGGACAGATTGGTACAGGTCAGAGAGTAGTAAAGCATAAGTAACAAGGACATCCTGGCGCATTCCAATCAACTTCCTTTCCTCCCCTGGGATGTGGGAAATTATTAATAATGGCACAGAGATCTGAATGGTCCGCATTGCAGTCAATATGTCCTTCAAATGGAGATTGTCTTCAAAAAGCTGGTTTTACTTATTGCCAGGACAAACAAAATAAGGGCAAGTCTGATGGTCTCAAAGGATTCAGAACCCAGGAGGTTATGGGAAGGTTGGCCTTACCCTTGAACTAGTAGAGAGGAAGAGGTCTCAGGTGTATGCATTATGTATAATCTAGTCAAGGTCTCTGGTTCATGGCATGTCATGATTCATAATGACAAGAATTTCAGACAAGTCTTAGTGGACCATGGGTCAAAGAGCACCAGGAACATGTTTACAGTCAAACAAAGATGAACTCATTCACCTGCCATAGAAAATAAGAAATTACCAAAGAAACAGTGAAGTATCTCAGTAAGAGGAAGTCATGAATGGATTATTATATGATGACTAGAGGCCCAATGCACGAAAATTTGTGCAAGAGTAGGCCTTCCTTCCCTTGGCTGCCTGCACCGGCTTCCCTCAAGCACTCGGGACCCGGGCTTCTCTCCTCTGACTGCCAGCAGGCACCCAGGACCCAGGCTGGCTTCCCTCCGGCCCTGGCTTTGTCAGGAAGGACATCTGGAATGATGTCCAGAAGACGTCCAGTCTAATTAGCATATTACCCTTTTATTATTATCGATGGTAAGTTTGGGTAGAATTAGAAAAAAAGAGGAGGAGTCTGCCCTGGAGGGGATCTGTTAGGAGTTGTAGCAATTGGGAGATTGGACATATTCATAATTTGTATGAAGAGGTAAAGGAACAATGCAATGCTAGGGTTATTGTCAGAAGTGAAATAGTAATACATGTTACGGGAAAAGTAGTATATTTGATTATTTATGTGATGGCATAGTGTCATTGATTCTATGTATAGACGTGAAGAGAATAATCTTGCTTTCTTCTTGTTCCACCTACCGTGGTCAGAATGGCTCTATATGATTATTGCTGATATTCCTTAAAAACTGGTTGATCAAGAGGAATTATCAATCAAATAATCATCAACTGGTTCTATGGACAAACTATTGGCAGTCACAGATGTTGTTATTGTTCTTTGTTCATTTGCTTTATCTTCTCAATATTGTTATTCTCAGACTATGAAATGTGTTTTGTGAGATGATATAGAAGGTGGATTTTAGGCTCTCTCTAAATTTGTATTTCCTTCACATTATTAATTCAGTCTTCCACAATTATCAAAATTTTATCTCAACCACAAGTCAAATAAAACATTTCTGCTAAAATTATAACAGAACCAGATTCCTCTAAAGCGGGGACCCACTTTGGGTCACCTGCTCTGTCATATCTACCGTCTTCAATCCAGGATATTTTTCAAAACTATTTACGTCCACTCAGAAAAATCTACCTTTCTCCCAGGGATAATGTTTAAATCTTAAATATGCATAAATGTTTTAAATATTTAACTGTCATGGTAAATGATATGTGTACTCTGGATATGTGTACTACTTCTTTGGTAGATAGTACTTCTGTATCAAGGAGTTAAAATTCATTTTATTAGGTGATTTTATGAATAATTTATACAGATGATATATAGATGATGATGATGGTAGGTAGATAGATAGACAGATACACAGAGAGATAGAAGGAATAGATCCAAGAATACCGAATATGTTGATGAGAGAAAGAGAGAGAGAGAGATCACCTAGGCCAGCACAGGGCAATTGCTGTAAAGCAGAGGTGGAGAGGAAGTCTGAAAGCAGTTGGAGGTAGAAGGAGACTGCCTACAAAGGAACTTCAACTAATCTAAGAGCTGAATTTTCAAGGGCAAAAAGAGAAGTGAAGGAAATTGTTTTATCTTTAATGTGCTGAAAGAAAACGCATTTCAACCTTGAATGTTGTAATCAGTGAAACCATCTTTCAGGAACAAGAACAGAACAAGGACAGGACAAACGCAGAATAAAGACATGCTCTGACAAACAAAAGCAGACATTTCTCTACTGCAAAGAGCCAATAACAATTAACAGGGACAATTACTTACCAAGTAGGGTGAAAATGGATTGAGAAACAATAATGAACCTCAACATTAGACAATCTGAAAAAGTAGAAAGCACAAATAAGATATTAGAAACAAGTCAAAATGCTGAATTTATCAGAAGAGAGGATCTTGAAACATAGTATTAAAATTTTTAAATGAATTCTAAATAATATTACATTAGGTGCATATTAAATTAATGCCATACATAATTATTAATAACAAACAAAACAGAAGTTAAGGCAAAAGCCTTAGCATTTCATGGGTTACTACCATAAAATAAAAGATTCAAAAAAAAAAAAGCCAGGAAGATACATGAATTTAAAATTATCGCTCTCATGCAGAAAATGATCCTATAACAAACACATATCTAGAGAAGTCACATTCATTTGAAATACAAAACACAGTTCTAGTTCAGTGATCAAAATAAAACTATAATTCATATAAAAAAGAGTTAGAATTAAACAATAAGGAATATTACCAAATCAAGGAAGGCCTTAATGGAATTTCTGACTTCTTCTTCTTCTTTTTTTTAAAGAATACCTAGTGATGGTAAGGATCTAGAACAACTTGACCAAATATGTAATAAGAGAAGCCAGACACAAAAGAACATATATGATCCCTTGGATATTAGCTCCAAAATAAATAGTAACATCCTTCACTTGGGGAATGGGGATTGTGGTGGTTATGTGGCATATGTATTTCCAAATATTCACCAAGGAATACCTTAATGATGTGCACTTTGCTTTATAAAATTTTGCCTCAATTAAAAATTAAATAAAAATGCTTAAATAGTTGCAGTAGAGTGAGCTTAAACAAAATTAATGAGAAAACTGTAAAGCAGGGTATAAAATAAAAATTCAAGAAATATATAAGAAGAAAGAAAGAAAAAAAATTAATTATCTAATCATCCCATTTAAAAAAAGATAGAAAACAGAACAGTAGGCGAAGACTGAAGAAATTAAAAGGGGAAAATAATAATGGTAAATCAAACTTAGTGAAAACATCAGAAAAAAAAGGACAGATTTTCTTTTGGGAAAACTAAGAAAATACTGAAAAAAACCTTCAAGATTAACAAAAAAGTAGATAAGGTCCAAAAAATGTATTTTCAATAATTTAGGAGATGTTATAATAGATTTAAAAGGATTAAAGTCTTAAAAAGTGTTTGATGAAAAGAAATATAAAGGCTTAAGTAGAAAAAATAGAAAAATATTTAACCAATTTGACTCGAGTGAAATACAAAGGCAGAATAGTTGTGTAATTATTAAAGAAATTAAACTTCTATTCAAAATCTTTTCACAAAGAAATTAACAGCCCCAAACAATTTTAAGGACAAACTCTACCACTCATTCAAGTAGCACATGATGCTGATTTTATACAATCTGTCCCACAGATTGAAGAAGGAACACATCCCAGCCAGTGTTCTGAAGTTAATATGTCTGTGAGCATCAAACCAGATAAAAACATTAAAACACAGAAAAATTATAGACCAAAGTCACTTATGGACATAACAGCAAAAATATGAAAGTGTTAGCAAATGAACACAGAAACATGTAAAACAGATATTACCTCCAATTTTGAGTCATACCTGGAATGCAATTTGTTTGAACATTCCAAAATAAATGTTGTAAGCAAGCATATTTAGAAATTGAAAAATATACAAAATTATGGTAATAGAAACAAAAATGTGAGTAATTTATAGGTACATTATTTCAGAGTTTAGTAATAAATAAATACATATTAATAATCAATTATTTATATTCTAACATTTCCAAAGAATGTTTTAATTGCTTGTCAACATCAATATATTTTACAACAGAAATAAAAAATATGAAGTATCTAGGAATAAATCTAGCAAATTTTATAAGAGCCCTTTAGGGTAAAAAATTATAAAACATTTTTTGCTCATGGGAACGTTTGAGTGTCTCCATTGTTCCATAACTTTATTTGTGTTAGATTTTTTCAAGCCCCAATATCTACACACAAAGATAACCATTGTTAAGTATATTTTTGTAAGACCTTTCAAACTTTTTTTGTTTAATTAGAATAATATCACTGAATGCCAAGCCATCCATAAAACAAATTATGCTTCAGAAGACTTTCACAAAATTTTGAATTCAATTTTTAGTGTGGTAATACTATTTTAAACATTATATGTATCCTCATTGTTCTTAACCTTCTCTTTCCTATTGAAAATCTCTCCTAAGCTATGCTCATGAATATGGATTGAGATAGAGGGAAATCATGAGCCCACACTGAGTAGTCTCATTGTTGGAAGTCTTTATAATTAAAGCAGTCTGGCACACTAAGCTTATATTGTCAACATGAAAAGTTAATTTTCAAATATAGAAGATATCACTTCAAATATTTCCAGCCATCCATGAATGTCACTCTGATTACTTAACAAAAGAGAGAGTGTAGAAATTTTACTAATGAATAATGTGTGAAAGATAATTCACCATTGATGAAATAATAGCTATTAATACTTTCATAATGAGTGACAACTCTGTGGGTGAGTGTGTGTGTGTGTGTGTGTGTGTGTAGTCTTTTAAGGAAAATAAATGTGTATATGTGTGTATATGTTGCTGAAGTGAGGAGCATTTCATTCTGTTTTTTAAAGACCTTTTAAATCTCTAAAACAGTACCAAAAACAAAGAGAATCCCAAGAATAAAAACCATTGGAAAAATAATGAGGAGATTTTAGACAGTTAAAAACTTGTTTTTCCTACTATTAAAATGTTCCATTAAATATTGATTTTCTCAATTATTTGAAGTGTACCAAGATTTCATGAGACAAAATGGATAACTTTTTCCTCTTGTTTATTGAAGTGTTTTTATAAATCAGTTGTAAATAGTTTAGCACACTTATAACATGGATAAAATCTCTGCAAATACATCAGTCATTTGTAAGTATTAAGATATTTTTATATATTTAGATTGCTTTTTGTATTCCTGTATGGATTTTTGAGCTTTGTTTGCTAATTCCCTTGGAAATAACTTCATTATTAGGTGTCTTGACCGTGAGCGTTCTTAGGTCAGATTAAGGCAGTATTCAGTATAGGGGGTTTTCTTAGTGTTCTGTTCAGTGTTCCATTAATTTGGGAATTTCGCATTCTGGTTGGGGGGAACAGGTGCTAGTCCAAGCCTTGTTTGAGTGTCAGGCACTGCTCCTACTCATCTTCTAGGTGGCTCACTTGCCAACTAAGTTTCCTCACACTCTTGGGTTGATTAGTATAGGACTGCATCCTTTGCAAATTTCTGGAGAGCTTTCTCTGCACACTTTTCCTCCCAGTCATCACCTTATTCATTCCTTCTTTTCCTGTTCTATGAAGCTATCGATTCTGGCCCGGCCAGCATGGCTCAGTGGTTAAGTGTCGACCTATGAACCAAGAAGTCATGGTTTGATTTCCAGTTAGGGCACATGCCTGGGTTGTGGGGTGTGCAGGAGGCAACCGTTCAATGATTCTTTCTTATCATTGATGTTTCTATCTCTTTGTCTTTCTCCCTTCCTCTCTGAAATCAATAAAAAATATATTTAAAAAAGATATATATACACTGAGTGGCCAGATGATTATGACCA
>NW_005371230.1:3957155-3962048 GCF_000412655.1 Myotis brandtii | reverse complement strand
TAAATATGTATTTAAATATATATATATATATATCATATATATATTTATTAATTATCTTGACTAAAATTGGTATGTTTGGAGTAGGAGCTACATCAAAGCATACAATTATGATGCCATCATTTCTGTGCAATCATTACCTTGATGTGTGGCTAGAACAGCTGTAGGACTCACCTTGTTTATTTCCCATCTCTGAGAGATAATTATATTTCATTCCCTGATATCTAATTTCCTGAGAGCCATTGGAACTTGGAATTTTACTTGTTCAAGGTGCCAGGTAGAGGAAATAATTCCCTCCCAGCTTTTTCACTGTGGAGGAAAATGTAAGCTTGTTGTATCTCCTGAATGACTGTTTAGCAAGGTAATTGCTTCTACACAGAAATCCATTTTCTCCTTACTTTCATATATAGCTCCATTATCCTCCATCATTAATTTCTGCAGTAGACACATTGTTCTAAGCCTAATAATCATTACACTGGTTCATGTACTTCTTTTTTCTGATATTTGTTTAAAAAATGCTTATTTTCCCTAATATTCAGTTTCTCAATATGTGACTGCCCATGTGTGATTTTTACCCTATTAATATACCAAGTACTATTTCAACATAATGCCTTTCTAAGAAATATACTTATGTTAGAAATATGAAGTTTTAACTCTGAAAAATCACTTGTCATTTTCTTCATTCTCTGTCCTCAAACTTCTCAGAAAAAAATATTAGCTTCTGCATTTATTCTTCTTTTACTTACCTGCTTTTTTATTTTTATTAAAAATCTTTGATGCTTAATTCTGTGTAATTATTCTCAATTTTGTATTCCAATGTACGATTTTTATACCACCTAGAGTTTATTTTATGCATTTTTTAAAGTTAAAGGCTGCATTTTTCATGTGGAAGAAATCGAATTCGTTCACTTTCATATTCAAGTAACTTGATTCATTTGGTCATGTTATTATTTCATCATTTCTTCATTTTTATGGCTGTTATTTCTCATGTATTTTCTTGAAAATAAATTTCAATACTTGCTAGAATTTTCTTTATAATTCATGAGCAAAAGTATGTGAGTGATTTGTTATAATTTTTTACTTTTATACAATCAGATTTCAATTTTTACTTTCAATTCATTTTTATATACTCACTAGAGGCATGGTGCACAAATTCGTGTACAGGTAGGGTCCCTAGGCCTGGCCAGTGATCAGGGCCCATCAGGTTCCCTACCTCCCTGCCTCCTCCTTCTCTCGCTCCCTCAGCACCCCCCCACCACCACCACTGGTTGCCTGCTATGTTCCGCGCCCCCAGTGGTCAGTGCATGTCATAGCGAGTGATTGAATTCCAGGTCTCCCAGTAGAACTCCTGAGGGGACAATTTGCATATTAGCCTTTTATTATATAGGATTTGAAATAGGAGGCACTTACTTTTTGTTCACTTTTATTTTATTTTTCTCATTTTGTCCTTGAGTGCTCACCTCTTCTTACACAGGGATAATGAGATCGCTTTGCTTATGCACAACTACCTTCCTGGCACATGACACTTTGCCAGCTTCCTGGTGACAGTTATATGTTATAGGTAGAATCTCTGTGACAGCTCTAATCAGCTCTGCATTGTCATTTCTCCTCAGGCTCAGAATTCAGTAACTGTAGGCTACTTGCTGAGAGCTGATGCAGCCACATCACAGCTTCATCACTTGAGACCATCTCTGGTACCAAATTTATCAGGGACCCCTGCAGTTTCTCTTTACCCTTTTAAAATCAAACCACTACCACACTTTCCTGCCTTATTGCACAATAAGCTCAATGCTCAGGCTCAATCACCACCTTATTTATTCCTTCTTTTCCTGTTCTACGAATATATTGATTCTGTGTCTTGATATATATTTATTTATATATTTTTAGAAGCTACATCAAAGCATACAATCATTATGCCATCATTTCTGTGAAATCATTAACCACATTATTTGTCACAATGAAACCAATATACTGATTAACAATTGTATGAATGACACCTTCTTTATTTCAACATTTTTCTAAAAACATCAGAATAAAAGCCCTGAGATAAATTAACAACAAAGTTGACTTTCTAGCCTCTCCTGCCTCTTTGATACAAATTTATTTTCTAAACCAGGAGAAAAAAACATTAATAATTTTTCTTAATTGAAATAATATATTTCTAAAAATCAGCTATCAATTTTTTCAAAGAGAAAACTATAAAGAAGGTCAGCTATTTATACCACAAAACACAGAAATTGGACTAAAATGCTTTTCTTATATATTGATGTCTACTTCCAAGGAAGTAGTCATAAAAGTACTTCTTCAAACTTCCAACTTAGAAAATGTGTATCCAATTAACCATCGCCTTGAGGGCTTTCCTCCTTACACCTCATGAGGTAGAGGTCAGACAGAAGAGTTAATTGGAAATTTCAGAGCAGAATTTTAGGACAAATTAAAGTATAGCTCTCAGAAATCTGATTTGTTATAGATACCTTGTAATTTGCCTGAAGCTATATTCTACCAATGACTTCATGTAAAGTAGTTTTCTATTGACTAACAACACAGTGTGCTAAAAGATAGATTAGTTAAATTACATCATTGAATGTATGGTCTCAGTGTGGTAGGCCTATTGAATGATGGCTTAAAAGTGAAAAAATACACCTAATAACAAAACTACTGTAATTGTTATTTATACTTATCAGCAAGATAATCAACCCCAAGCACAATATTAACCATATTCTGATACTCAGCTCAGGCTAGTATTTAAAAAAAATTACTTATGGATGCCTTAAGACTATAATTATCTTGAATAATTTAGTACCACTGACTTTATCTATCCCATCAAATTTCACAATAAAAATTGCTCTTTCCCAAGAAGGCAGTGACATTAGCTTGCTTCCTCTCATTTAGCCACTTTTCGAGTTTCTCTGAGGTCACCACAGGACCAAACAAAAAATAGATATTGAGTTAGCTTAACTGTGTGCTTAAATCAACTTGAATAGGACCAAGAAAGATCCTGACTCTGTTTAGTGGTTCTTTTGCCTGTATCATTCACCTTCCTCTTTATTCAAAGGGATGGAATACAATCCCTGAAAAAAGAGTCCCTTTTTCATTCTACCACTCTTTGGATTTAATTATCTTTATAGAGTGCAGCTGCCTAGATGTGTGTGGATGTATGCTCAAACAGTATGCCCTTTAAACAAACACAAGGAAACTCCACCTGTCAAACTATCAAACACATACACATACCACACACAGTGTGTTTTAGAAGTCACACAGATATATCTGTCACTGGGGATTCGGTACTCAGTGATAGCTCAATGCCACTTGTATACCTTCAGGTCCATGAAAATGTGTCTGACAATCTCCTGCCCTTTGTCCTTAGAACAATCGGTTACCATGTCCCAGTGCCCTGACCTTTGTGGCATGAGCTCTTGTCCTTCTTGTAGATCGCCTCTGAGTGTAGAGAGGAATTAAGCAGCTGCAGAGCTTAGGTAATATATGAGTTTTCTCTGACCGAATAAAGCAGATCTTACTTAACAAAATATTTTTTAATACAATTGTTACCTGATTTCGTGTTCCCATCGGTGTCGCTGAGCATATTCATAAACCATTGATGGATTCTGCAAAATTGAAGTTGGCAGTTGAGAAAAAGTTTGTACTATTGAACAATCAAGCATCTCATGTATTTAAGAAGAATGTAAGTTATATTACTGAGAGTTACCTGTATTTTTTCATGGCATGTACTTCATTCACTTTTCTATGTCATCTTTCATGATTGACTGATAGATCGCAGTTGGTTCAGACTCTCACTTGTATTAGTTTTTCCATGTTTTTGGTTGTGCGTGTGCGTATTTTTTCATGGCATGTACTTCATTCACTTTTCTATATCATCTTGCATGATTGACTGATAGATTGCAGTTGGTTCAGACTCTCACTTGTTTTAGTTTTTCATGTTTTTGTTTTTGGTTGTGCGTGTGCGTGTGCATGTGCGTGTGCGTGTGCATGTGCATGTGCGTGTGTGTGTGTGTGTGTGTGTGTGAAGAATGCTGCTGCAGTCATTCTTGGGCATGTCTCCTCTTGCTACCTGCAGGTTTTCTCCAAGATGTCCACCTGTGGCTGGGGTTCCTGCACTAATGTATGTGAAATGTGATGACAGTTCTTGATCTCAGCAACTGGATGGACACTAAATACTAAAATAAAGTGAATAACTTTATTCTTACAAACAATTTAGTAAATTGAATTATATTTCAATTAATTTAATTACATTTGGCAAAATTTTATAGTATGTTAGAATATAATAAATTTCAGTGGACAGTCATACAGCAGAGAAGGGAGAGCATGGATTGCTGGGGGCGGGGGGGGGGGGGATTGCACTTAGAGAAGGGGATGGTCAGTCCTAGTAAGATAATGCTTGACCCTGACCTTGAGGGAGGTGAGGGAGTGAAATGAACCATGAGGAATATGGAAGAAGCGGGGGCAAGACCCTAAGGCAGTGTTATGCCTGGGTGTTTGAGGAAGAGCAGGGAAGTCCGTGTAGGTGTAGTGGTGTGATTGAGGGAAAGCGAGAGGAAAAGAGGTCTCAGAGGTAACTAGACAGGATCTGGGCAGCTCATAGGCCATTGTGAGGACTTGGGCTTTTACTATGTGTGAAAGAAGGAACTATCGGATGATGCTAATCAGAGGAGTTATGTGATCTGACATGTCTTTTTTTAAAAAAATGTTGTTTAATGATCTTAAATTTTATTTTTAATTTATTTTAAATCTTTATTATTGAAAGTATTACACATGTCCCTCTTTTCCCCCCATTGACCTCTTCTAGCACTGCCCACCCCCCGCCCCACCCTGTTGTTGTCTGTGTCCATGGGTTATGCACACATGCATACAAGTTCTTTGTTTGCTCTCTTTCCACCC
>NW_005371230.1:3944674-3957071 GCF_000412655.1 Myotis brandtii | reverse complement strand
TATTGTATTCATTAGATTCCACAGATGAGAGAGATCATGTGATACTTTTCTTTCTCTGACTGGCTTATTTTGCTTAGCATAATACTCTCCAGGTCCATCACGGGTTTTAAAGGTCACTCTGGCATCACACTTGAGGGGAAAGTGTAGCATGGAGAGTGGTAGCTATGAATACAAAGTTAAAAAGGAGTCTAAGAATACACCCTTTGTTTATATTGGCTGTGGTGTCTTATATTAGTCTGCACACAGACGACTGGCTTATTTTGCTTAGCATAATACTCTCCAGGTCCATCACGGGTTTTAAAGGTCACTCTGGCATCACACTTGAGGAGAACCTGTAGCATGAAGAGTGGTAGCTATGAATACGAAGTTAAAAAGGAGTCTAAGAATACACCTTTTGTTTATATTGTCTGTGGTGTCTTATATTAGTCTGCACACAGACAGAGGTAGTGGGCTTTCAAATCACTTTTTATTTTTTAAATCCTCACGCAAGGATATTTTTCCATTGCTTTTTAGAGAGAGCGGAAGAAAGAGGGAAAGACAGAGAGAAATAGTGATATGAGAGAAACACATCGATTGGTTGCCTCTTGCACCAGCTTCGACCAGGGCCCAGGCCAGAGAGGCCTGCAACCTAGGTATGTGCCCTTGACCAGAATCAAACCCAGGACTCTTTGATCCACAGGCCAACGATCTGTCCACTGAGAAAACTGGCTAGGGCCACATCACCTTTTTAGAGGGAACAATACATAGACACATAGATTTTTAAATAAATGAATAGCTTAACTTTATTAGTCCTTGAAAGAGTATTACATACATGAAGTTATTTTAATAGAAATTCAAACCAGCTTAGTCATAAAATTACTTTTCATATCTAAAAGATAGTCCATATTAAGGTGTAAAGTAGTATTTCTATCTGACAATCAATCAAAAATGTCATTGGTCATGCAAGAGTGAACATTGAACTGGAGAAAAACTTGGCCTAATCTTCAAGGCATCTGAATGTATTATTGTAGTTAAAAGAATCCCTGTGCTGCTTCTGAATCTAGATGAGACATTTCTCCAAGGTCTGAGGAGAAAAGTTCTTCCGAGACACTAATACTTTTTGTAAAGATTCATTTTTTCCTTTTTGCAGAGGTCGTTAGAAAAGTTTTTGTCCTTGAAAGGTTAGCTAAGTCAATGGATTTTGATTTGAAATTGCAAGTGTTCACCAGCATTTCAGCTGGGGGTGCTTATTTCTGTGGTATGAGATGCTGTTCTTGTAAAAAAAAATTTGCTCTATAAGGTAGAAAATAAAAAACAAGTATTGTAAAGTGTATTGTTTCTGCCAAAGATACTATTGAGTGATGAGGTCAAGTTTTTGAACAGTTAATGTCATTCTCAAGAGTCTATGTGATACAAGTCACAATTATAATAGATAAACTTTAAAAAACAGTTCAAGAAGCTGAAACCTCTGAATCTGTTCTTTTGATGATTTCATGGAAAGTGAAAAACATGCTCAAATTTTTGGGCAGTATAAGAAAGTATATGAATATGGGAGATAATATTCTTACTTATGGAGAATTCATGAAGATAACTTTCTTTAGAATGTAGTATGAAAGTCTAGAAACATTAATATAATTACAATAAGTATCAAAAAGTTTTTTGAGCCCTAACCGGTTTGGCTCAGTGGATAGAGCGTCGGCCTGCAGACTCAAGGGTCCCAGGTTCGATTCCGGTCAAGGGCATGTACCTTGGTTGCGGGCACATCCCCTGTGGGGAGTGTGCAGGAGGCAGCTGATCGATGTTTCTCTCTCATCGATGTTTCTAACTCTCTATCCCTCTCCCTTCCTCTCTGTAAAAAATCACTAAAATATATTTAAAAAAATTTTTTTGATATAATATGCTTATGTTTCCTGAATATATTTCCTTCCTTCCTTCCTCCCTTCCTTCCTTCCTTCCTTCCTTCCTTCCTTCCTTCCTTCCTTCCTTCCTTCCTTTTTTACAACCTATTTATCTATCTATCAATATACCAATCTTATTTGTCTTTCTTGCATCTAAAATATAAAATCTAGGGAAAAAATGGAGAATTAAGGTACTTCAAAAGTAATGGGTATAGAAATAAGCAATACTTTGAAATTCCAAAAAGGGCCATTGAGCACTAAGATATTGCCCATGTTAAACAAGTAAGGAGCCATAGATGGCTACAAGCCATGCTGATACAAAAAAGCATAGACAATAGGTTCCCCTTCCATTTCCTCATGCATAGTCCCAGGACTGCCTGGATGCTGAACCCAAACCTGAGGTTCTGTCCAGACTGGACGATGATGCAGACAATTGCTGCGACCAACGACTGAAAGAATGTGAGTGTCAAACATCTCTCTAGCGTCCCTCCATTCCAGTGGTTCTCAACCTTCTGGCCCTTTAAATACAGTCCCTCATGTTGTGACCCAACCATAAAATTATTTTCGTTGCTACTTCATAACTGTAATGTTGCTACTGTAATGAATCATAATGTAAATATCTGATATGCAGGATGGTCTTAGGCGACCCCTGTGAAAGGGTCGTTCGACCGCCAAAGGGGTCGAGACCCACAGGTTGAGAACAGCTGCTCCATTCTTTGTTTTTTCTCCTTATTTGCCAAAATTAACCTCATTAAGCATTTGATGAATGTATTAAGGAATGATCCCACAGTCATCATAGTCTTTCTCTTTGGCCAACTAACCACCAACAATTTAGTATTGCTAAATCCACTGCTCTGTGTAAAATAAATACATAAATAAACACAGAAAGGAAAGAAGAAAAGAAAAGAAAAGACAAGACAAGAAAGAAAAGAAAAGGAAAGAAAGGAAAAGAAAAGAAAAGAAAAGAAAAGAAAAGAAAAGAAAAGAAAAGAAAAGAAAAGAAAAGAAAAGAAAAGAAAAGAAAAGAAAAGAAAAGAAAAGAAAAGAAAAGAAAAGAAAAGAAAAGAAAAGAAAAGAAAAGAAAAGAAAAGAAAAAGAAGGAAGTAAGGAAGGGAAAGAGAAAGAAAGAAAAAGAGAGAGGATGGACCTCAGAAGGTAGATTTGAAAGGAAATATCCTAAAGATAATGAAGAACATTTCTCAAACTAGTGGGAAATGCCTGTGTGGGACATATTTTGAGTTGAACCTTATTTATTAACCTAAAATACAGAAGAAAGATTCTTGATGCAGGTTTTCAATAGAAATTAACTTGAGAATCCTTCTTTTTGGAGCATTTCTCGAGTTGCATAGAAAACTTGCAATAACAAAGTGATTATTATCATTGTATTCATTTTCTCGTATTTAACATACTCTGTACATGCATCTATACAAACTAATTACTGGTCCCCTGTAGCTAACTTGTACTTTCATCTTTGCTTAAACCACAATGGAGAATTTGAATTAATGGAATGGTGCGCGCTGTATAAATAAAAGGAAAGGTTGGAAACTGGGGCATCCTGGATTTCTTAGTTTAAATCCCATCTGATCTCTTCTTTTGCCTGCACATGACCAAGTATAAAACTGGCCCAATCTAAGTAGAATCTCTTTTTTAAATGAATGCTAAATGACAGCTCTTGAACCTATGAATTATAAAGATGCCCTTATGACCACAGGTTTCATTGAAGACCGTGCAAGTGATTTGGAGCAGAAAGAGTTACACATGAAATACTGTATTCATCCCATGCACACTGTGCTGGGATGTTCAATGTCAAGCTGCTCATTACAGGATGCTGTTAAGTGCAGCCGTAAACATGTGCTATATCTTTTAAATCTTGATTTTTATTGCCATTTTACATGGTAGAGTTGTGAGAATTCACTGGGGATTTGTATCAGGTTTAAAACATGCCCTTGAAAGATTTTAGTAAAAAATGAAGATAATCTAAATCCATGATACCAAGGAGTTTAATCAAAATCTACACTGAATAGAAATAGATTATAGCCTGACCTATGATTCAGAAATGCAATAAAAGAAAGTAACAGAGAAAAATGCAATTAGATAACTATCTAACACTAAATCATGTAATTGCTATCATATAAATGGAAATAACTACTTCAATTAGGTATTTGCATCAATCAAATAAGAACTTTTTCCATTTGAGTTGACAAAACAACAAGTGTCCTGACATTTCTTATCTGCTCCCATAAATTAGTTTATTCAAATTACATGTATTGAATTCCTATGAAGAGTGATGTGCATGATGGATTACAGAGTTGAATTAAGTGTGAGTACTGATTCAAGGTGAAACTACCTCTCAGGTAATAAGCTGATGTGTCACTGTAAATTGAAAGTCAATTTCATGTTAAGATGGCCAATCAAAATATCACCACTTTTGGCCAATAAATAATGACTGGAGTATTTAAATACTTAAAGTGAAGCAATTATGATAACAAATAAGAACATATCTTTGGTTTGAAAAGCTGTAAATCCTGAAATATACTGCACTGTGTAATAATAATTCCCTACCAAATTAAGCTTTTCCAAAACATAATTAATATGATTTGTTTGCTTTCTGACACACAGAAGTCAACAAACTTAAATGAACATATGAATAATTTAGTGTAAAAGTTTTAAAATTAAGATGAATGCTAGTAAGTATAGGAACTGACCATCTTTTGAAAAAAAAAAAGTACTCATGGCTGAGATATAGAGAGCACAGAACAAAGTTATCCCACATAAACTTTACCTCAGGGTTCTTGGAAGACTTGATATTCTTTAAATAATTTGAACATTTAAGGAAAGCTAAAATAGGCAAAATAGTTTTAATTTTATGACTATATATTTTCTTCATTTCATAAATAAGCATATAACTCCTTCCCTCACACCCCTGTGAAGCAGGCAAGTATTATTATCTCCATAATTTAGATGACAAATAGAGAAGTCCAGAGGTTAGGGCTGAGGCCGCTGGTATAATCAGCAGCATATTCACAGTAAGAATAAGTATTCATAAGCAATGTGCTCAAAAGCCACAGGGCAAAGGGTGTGATCCCTTCTCTCTGCCTCCTCATGAATCTCCTTGCTCCTTCCCTCTCCTTCCCAGAGCTTTAAAGGAGATTTGTGTCCATTTGTTTCCAAGTAGATCTCTAAGATTAGCAGTGCAAGGATGTGCAAAACTTGAAAATGTAAAAAGTACAGAATAAAACACACGAAGCCTTTTACTGATTTGGATCAATGGAGAGGTATGTTTTCAAGCATGCGCCTATAATTTTAGTTCAGACCTCAGGGGGGGAAAGTGATTCAAGTATAATGTTTTAGAGTGATTAGTCCAGAAAAACAAGAAACAAACAAACTATGATCAAGAAAAAAATATCAAGTTTTTAAAACAGTACTACTAAATTAATATATAAGTGCTCATATATGTGTGCATATATATTTGTGAGCCTAAAGGTTTGAAGAACATAATGGAATAGGTGGGAAAATTCAGAAATCTTTATAATAAATGGAGATATGAAAAAAATTTATAGTGCTTATACAAGTCTAATATCTCTAAGTGGCCTAAGAGATTGAGACACGATAATTTTCTTTTTGACAAAGAATACATTAAATCACATGATTTTTCTTTGTGACAAATGATTATTTTTCATGCAATGTTAACAATACAAATTACATTTTGTCAGACCTTACATCAGCTATTCAAGGCTCATTTTTAAATTAAATTTCTCACGAGCTACAGGCAAAGTGAAAATTAGTGAGTTGGAAAACTGAGGTGAGAAACTATCCCAGAATTTTTTCCCCCCGAAATTTTTAAGAAAGCTCAGTTAGAAACAAATTATTGGAAAAAATAATCGATAGAAAGGATGAATTAGAAGGGCTTATTTCTCTCTGATGGGAGACATTGAAGAGAAAAATAATGAAAAGGAAAAGGAGAGTGTGCATTTATACAAACAATATCAAGTACAACATTTCAGACATCTGGGTAAACAATATATGTTTCATAGTTTGTGTCACCCCACAAAACAGTACCCAAGATCCAGGTGATCCAGGAAGTGAAGGCGTAAACAAGAGGGGGTAGGCAGAAATTGATTTGTTCTTGAACAATCTAGGCTCACACTTGTCTTTCCTAGAACAGATTGTCAGGACTTGTAGCCACTGACTCCAAGAGTGGCTTTTGGGGGCCAAACTTCTAAAACTTGTGGGTTGCTCTGCATAGGCTGACAGGCCAGTTCCCGAAGGCAGAGAAGAGAGAGGTGCTGCTGGGCTGAGCTGCTGCCAGGCGACCAGGAGCCTGTCCACCACAGCTGCTCACAACTAGGAGATGCCCTGCAGGACTCACCATCGTGTCTGATACACTCACACGGAATGTCTGGCCCATAAAACTCCAACAAGGAAAGAGAAGCAATAACTTACCCTCGACGCCTGCTAGGGAAATTTAAGAAAATCAGTGCAATCTCCCAGAAAGGAAATAAAAATAGACCTCGTAAAAGGAAAGAGTGTACAATGAACATCAGGTTTCTCCACTATCACCCTGAATGGAAGGATGGAATGAGGCAATTCCCTTCAGCTGCTGAAGTGAAGCACTTGACGCTATCGTTTAAATGCATGAGTGCTGAAGAAAGAGTCTCCAGGCATCTGAGATCTTAGAAAACACAGAACATACCTGGAGGAAAGAAAACTTTGTGTTACAAATATAAATGCAAGACATTGGTGTTTGGGAACACTAGGCAAATGTAAAAGACATTAAGTTTTTAAACTTAGTTGAAGAGTGAAAATAATGATTGAGCTTAACACGGACAAGAAAAAAATAAAAATGTGGGTCAAAAGCATTAGAAGAAAAATATAACAGGCATAAAATTACTTTCAATTTAAAAATTGCTAAGTTTTTGAAATTTATCATATTTTAAAAGAATACACACACACACACACACACACACACACACACACACACACACTAGAGGCCTGGTGTATGAATTCATGCACCAGTGGGGTCCCTTGGCCTGGCCTGTGACATCAGGCCAAAACCGGCTCTCCAACATCCCCTGAGGGGTCCCGGATTGAGAGAGGGCACAGGACAGGCCTAGGGACCCTAATAGTGCACAATTGGGGCCTGAGAGAGTTGCGGGAGGTTGGTCATCCGGGGAGGGATTGAAGGAGGGCTCCAGGGCATGTCCAGCCCATCTCACTCAGTACCGATAGGCTGGACCCTACCAGCAAGCTAACCCACTGGTTGGAGCATCTGCCTTCTGGTGGTGAGTACACGTCATAGTGAGCAGTTGAGTGGCCTTAGCATGTCATTAGCATATTACACTTTGATTGGTTGAATGGCCGACTGGTCAACCAGACACTTAGCATATTAGGCTTTTATTATATAGGACTAGAGGCCCGGTGCACAAAAATTTGTGCACTTGGGGGGGAAGAGGGGGTCCCTCAGCCCGGCCTGTGAAATACAGTTTAAAGAATATTAATAAAATGAGCATTAGTGTTCACTCTCAGATTAAGAAATAGAACACCAGGCCATGGCCAGATAGCTCAGTTGGTTAGAGTATTATTCCAATATGTCAAGGTTGTGGGTTTGATCCCAGTCAGGGCACATACAATAATCAACTCATGAATGCATAAATAAGTAGAACAACAAATCAATGTTTCTATCTCTCCCCTCTTTCAAATCAATCAATAATTTTTTTTTAAAAAGAAATAGAATACTAGTTGGACCTTCATAGTCCTTCGATATCATGTTTTCTTTCCTTTGGAGGTAATCATAACCATAAGTTCTTAATATTTTTTATTGATGTTAGGGTTCTACCACCTATCTATCTATATATCTATTATCTATTGATTTGTGTATCATCTATCTACTTATCTATCATCTCTCTTTTTTATCTAAATGCTGTTCTATATTCTACATGACTTGATTTTTAAAATTTATAGTACATTTTTTAGAAGCAGTCACGTTTATGCATCCAGCTTTATTTAATTAATTTTTACTGCTATGTTGTATTTTGTGACATGATCATTATGTAATCATCCATTCTAACAATGGAAATTTAGGCAGCTGCTTTTCTTTTTTCTATTCTGATCGATGCAGTTATAGATACAGGGCTTATAGTGCAAGGTTTTTGTAGGGATTTTAGATCCCGTTAAAGTAAAACACATAATGGACACCAAACTGGAAAATTCTCTGAACAGACAAAACCACTTCAGCCATGTAAGCAAAACTAAATCTAGCTTATTTCATGAACATAAGGGAAACTTAGCTTATTTTTTTGTCAGTGCCTCTGATAATTATTAAAGCTAATTAATCATCTAGCTAAAGTGGAAGAGCCTGTTTTCCCTTTTTCTTTAACTTTATTTTTACTGTTGACACTAATACAGATGCCCCCCGCCCCCGACTTTTGCCTACCTCCACCCAGCCCGACCCCTTCCCTGGGGCCATCACCACACTATTATCTGTGTCCCTGAGTTATGCATATATGTTCTTGGCTAACCCCCTCACCTTCTTTCGTCCAGCTCTGTCCTCTATTCTCCTCTCTGACAGCTGTCCGTGGGTTCCCTGTATCCATGCCTCTGGTTCGAGTCTTAACCAATCACCTGCCGTCTGGAAATCCACTGTAATAACCAATCCTTGTGAAGGTTAAGCCACTTTCCCATTTCCACTTACAAGCTGTCCTATGATGTCATGTCATGACACTGACCCTCATTTCATTTTGGATGCCAAGACTTCCATCCTCAAACTGTTGTTCTGTGCACACCAAACTCTCACTAAATGCCATTTGCTGATCTGGTTTTACTTTACTGTTCCTTAATTTTTGATAGTATATGTAGGTTCAACTCACTAAAGATTTTTTGTTTACAATACCATTGTCCAAGGTTCCACTCTGAAACCAGTGGTGTACAATGAGAGTATCCATTATACTACATCCCAGCCTTTCTGAATAGGGCCATGTTTTATTAAGTCATCTATACTAATAAAAGGGTAATATGCTAATTAGACTGGGAAACCTTCTGGGAGACCTTCCAGACGTCCTTCCAGACAAAGCCATGGTGGTGAGGCTGAGGCAGTTAGGGGCAGTTGGGGGCAAGCAGGCTGGCATGGGGGCAGTTGGGGGTGATCAGGCCAGCAGGAGGGGGCAGTTAGGGGTGATCAGATTGGAAGGGGGCGTTTGGGGGTGATCAGGCTGCAGGCAGAGTGGTTAGGGGTGATCAGGCAGGCAGGTGTTGAGCGGTTAGGAGCCAGTGGTCCCGGATTGCGAGCGGGATGTCTAACTGCCAGTGACATATCTTGTAGCTTATCTTGATTTAGAGAGAATTAATAGGACATGCCCAACAAGTACAGAATAACTTCACTATACACTTTTCTTTTCTTTATTGATTAAGGTATTACATATGTGTCCTTATCCCCCTTTTGCCCCCCACCCCCGCATACCCTCAACTCCCCCCTGGTGTCTGTGTCCATTGGTTAGGCTTATATGCAAGCATACAAGTCATTTGGTTGATCTCTCCCCCTTACCCCCCTACCTTCCCTCTGAGGTATGATGGTCTGATCAATGCTTCTCTGTCTCTGGATCTGTTTTTGTTCCTCAGTTTACGTTGTTCATTATATTCCACAAATGAGTGAGATCACGTGGTATTTATCTTTCTCTGACTGGCTTATTTCGCTTAGCACTTTTACTCAGAATGGGGAAGAATTGAAGCTGCAGAGCAGACTCAACTTGATCACAGTTCGGAAATGTCCCTGGGGATGGTAGCACGTCTGCCTTCAGGATGTTCTCTTTCAGTATCTTCCTTGCTTGCCTCTAAGGAAGCCTTGGGAGCTCGGCTTATTTCCCATAGATGTTTGGGGCTCAAGGTCAATCCCTGGTCAGTTCCCATCAGTCTCCTATTCCAATAGTCAGACTTCAGTATTTGTGGCAAGTGGCTCTGTCAAGTCTTAATTACAAGTACTTTGAACGTAAAAATGGAGCGATTCCTTAGACCTTTTCCTCTGAACCACTTTGGACTAATTGGAAATAGTCACATGAGCTCCTTGGCCTGGTGTAATAAATGAGAACTCAAAAGAGATTAATCAGATGTATCACACCCAGAGGGAATGTATTATGAATCATACTGTTGCAGCTACATGACATTTCCCAAGGAGAATGCCTTGTAAGTATACAGATTCTAGGTTTGTTTTCCAAAAGCAATCCTAACTGCAGCTCTTGTGCTATAAAGCATTCCATAGATAAAGACGCTCCTCATAGCAATATAATTAGTCTGTTTGCCAAGAGGTCCAATTACCAGCTGGTTTTCAAGAAGATTAGCTTGGGTCACCTGCCTTCCTTCTGAGAATGTCCCACAGGGAAGGAGAGAAAAAATGGGTCATGGTCCAGTTGCTTTAATTCCTTAACATTTTAGCATAATTAAAACACACAAAAGACTAAGGACTAATTTATATGTTTAGGAAACGTGTTATAGCATAGGCTAGTAAGTATATTTATAGAGTTTAATAAAATATTATAGATTCTAGTAGATACCTGGACAAATGGTATAGAAATAATTATAATTTTAAAAACACCTTAGTTAAGGAATAATATATGTTGCTTTATTGATATCATATGAGTATTGGTAACAACAAAATATTGAGAACTTTATACTCATTATGTTTATCTTATCTCACTGTAATTTTTAAAAAATGGCTTTATAAATCAATTTATCAGTATGTTAACAAACTAGGAATTATATATTCTTCTTGATAGAGAAATGTAACTATTGCTAATTTATCTTGTGGGACAATATAACTGTATGTAAAAAGCTATAATGCTTTTTACACACGCACACACATATTTATATGTGTGTGTATGTGTGTGTGTGTTAGAGTAATAATTGTAATAATGAAAACTTGTAATAGCCAAAATAAACTATAAACAAGAATATGAGAAGAGAAAAATGTTACAGCTACATGTCAAGATGAAAAACTGATTATCATGAACAACCTACAAGTTGATAGATTCCCTATCTACATCTCTAGCTATACTTGTAGCTGTCTACCTTTTTCTTGTCTTTTATTGTAAGACATCATAAAAAATTAAGGAGTGTTTTCAAATTGCTTATTTTGTATCATAAAAGTAATATATACATACATACATATATATACATATATATATTAAAACTTTACACAAAAGGTAATACAATTACCTAGAAATAAAGAAAGAATAGAAAAACACTCATTTTAATGCAAAGGAATATCTAGGACTATACATGTACAGTCATTCCAGAAAAACTGATATGGCCCTAAAAGGATAGAGGACGTAAACATAAATATGTTTTATTGCCAACCCTTTTCACACTCATCTATACAATGGAAACCCAAGTGCAGAGTCTTTTCATTTCAAATGCAAATGAATTTCTAAGCTGTAAATATGAGGAAGTCTCAATGCAAGTACAAGTTTTTAGAATATTTGAGTTCATACATAATTGCTATAAACCTCTGATATAATTCACTCTGCTTTTACTTTATTGCTCTCTGCATATGCTGAACAGGTAGAACCCTATAAATTACACTCTACTCTAGGATTGGAGCTACACCAACCTAAATTGTTATAACACAATTTAAACCGTGAAATAACAGCAACTAAATTTTTTAAAAAAAGAATAAATTTTTCAGCATATCCCAATGCCTAATTTAGAAAGCATTTTAATGCTCCCTACTTCAGTTGTGTTTGTTTTTTTTCAGTGGAATTATGCAAGGGTTGCTCTTAGTACTCTCCTGTTTGGGGCAGGGAGGAGAGAGATGATAACTTAAACATTATCAGTTATGTAGGTTTAATGGCAGAACATAATTTTGAAGAACTGAAATTGACTTTATTTTCAAGAGAGGTTTACTTAACACGATAGAAAACCAAATGTTAATATCACAAATCTGTAGTTTATTTTTGCCATTTAACATGGTTCTTATCACCCCCTTGATGGCATTTCTGTAGCTTTTGTTCCAGCATTAAAGTCACTAAACTTGCCTTTTCTGTTCTCATTACTAGAATATTTTATAGGTAAATCCATTCAAAGAACCTATTGTGCTTTCTGATCAAAATGGAAAGTGATGCCAGGCTATAATAAGCAATTTAATTTTTAATGAGCTTATTCATGCCCAAGGTCATAACTAAGGTAAAAAAAAAAAAAGTTAAAATAAAACTACAGCAAAACACTAATGATAGTGCCCTAAATATGACCAGGGCAGAATAATATTTGGAAGAGAGTACTTTCAAAGTTTCCCAGTGCTAATTTTTAAAATTTTGCTTCAGAATAGTAGCTTAGCTCAACTAAGGTGCAGCATATTAAATAATATAGAGAGATAAAATGCAGGAGACGTGGCTTCAAAAAAGAAGTATGCTACACTGTTTGTGGAATTTAAATTTCTAAGCTGAGATAGTTTATGTATCAATTTACTAAAAGTTGTGTGACTAGCTCATTGTTCTTTCTTATCTAAAGAGAGAATAATTTGGCACACTGCTTTA